>NC_137518.1:8175000-8360000 GCF_041902795.1 Electrophorus electricus
CAAAATAACAAAAACCCCTGACATAATTAACTTAGTCTGGTTTGGAAAAGCTCCTACATAAATGCTGCATTGAGATCAGTTTTATGGATTGCCCTATACAATGTTAAAGATTTGGGTAGTTGATTTTAAAACAGCTTAAAAGCTAAATTACCTTTTTTAAGGGCTGTGGGTAGTCCTAACTGTCTGAGCTGGGGCTCCATAGAGTGTGTAAACTGTTCCAAAGGCCCTTCATCTAGGGTCACTGCCATCTCTGCAACATTACCAGCCCGTGCATAATCAGTCTCCTTGACACAGTCAAAATACCTGAAGGACACAATTCAACAATGTATTTGTTCTGGAGGACTCTGTAGTATCAAGAATCACTGTGAGGCAGCTACTAATGGTCAGCCTGCACAAATCTATCCTAAATGGCACTAAACAATTGTAGGGCTGTACAATATATTGTTTGTTCATATCATTGCAATATTACCTTTTGTGATATTTTTTTAAGTAGTTATTACAAATGGCTGGCATATGCAAATCATCTTTCAACAATTTCCAACAAATTTCCAACCAATCTTAGATGTTCCACGTGAGCATTCTGTGGGCATTTGGTTGAACTGAGATTTTCACATAATTTGTCAAAATGCAGACCCATTTTTCCACTCTGTCAAATAGTGTTCATGTGTGTTTTTAGTATATTGCATAACATTTCACAATATACTTTTTTTAATTAAAAAAAAAAAATCTCCACAGTGCAAGTCATGGCTAAGCATAGCAAGCACATAGAAGCCCTGACATGGACTCATCCACAACCTCAACTGCACATTGTGTGGCTCCATGTAGTTGTAAATCAAGTAAACACTGACTAGCTATTCAATAGTATTGGTCACTGGTCACAAAACAAAATTTTCAGCCCAATCCAGTGCAAAAACACAATGAGATAGTTTGAGGATTGGCAGTCAGATGATGTTCTGCAATACACACATTTCTAAGACCTATCCTCAACATTTTAGAATAATGGAATTAGCATTAATACTTGGAGAGAGATGGGACAAACTGGGTGAAGATACTAGCTACTGAGTGTGACACTTTTTACTGTTGCTTTTTGCTTCATTGCTTTTTATACATTCCGTTAGGTTAAAGTATGTTGGCTGACATCTATGTGAACACCTGCGTATTGATGACCCTCCATGTCTGCAGATGCAAACATAAACAAGTATAAACTTAAAACACTCCATAGACAACATTTATAAACAAACACACACAATAGCTGGTATCCCACAAAGCAGGATATCTATTTAGCTAGATATGTTACACTCAAAGTTGTGGATTGTCCAATAGGAATAGCCCTCAACACTTGACTTTGGGTTTAAGTTATCCTGCTACACTGAGGAATACTTCTTCATGGAATGCCCCCTTGGTAATCACAACACACCAAGGTAGGCATCTGTAGCACCACACTGAAGGAACAAAAACATTCAATAAGCAATGTGCAATAAAAATACACCATACTTTTAAATTATACTCTTGCACTTACTCTATTACCTCCTCCTTGGTTTTGTTTGTGAATAAGACACCCACTTCTCCCTTCAGAAACTCGCTGACCTACAAGGTAGGCAAAATTAAATTACCTGGGATCCTCCTTGCCAAGTCAAACTGTAATTTGGTAATTCGCAAATCATCAAAAACAAGAATTAGTAGTTGAATACCTTGTGCAAATTATCCTTGTACTCATCTGTTGGTCCTTTACCAAGTGCAATCATCATCACTTTGTTTTTGCCAAAAAAGAAACTTAAAAAAAACAACCCGAACTTTATTAGAAACTTCAGCAGCACTCAAGGCTTCAGTCAAGCAATAAAGGCAATAGTGCATAAACAGATTAAACGTGTGCGTGGTATCTCACCGACTGTGTTTCCAAGCTGCACGAACATCTTTGAGTTTGTTGTTCCTCGTGTTCTCCACAGAGAAGACGAACAAGTATCTGTACGTGTCTACACATTTTCTTAACTGTGGGGAGAGAATATAATTCAACACTTCCACTATTTGTGTAACAAAATATTAAAAACTGAAATAAGATAATAACCTCCTCAATCAAGTTTTGTTTTGCTTCCAACCCTTTCTTGGCTGTTTTTGTCAAGGAGACTGTCGACGGAGAAAGAAACTGTTAATAAAAAGGCTAGTATGTGATAATATGACGAACAACGACCGTGAGGCACAAGCAACATAACATGCAAACTATATACTTAATGTTAGGTAAGCATCTACAGCACGCTAACAAGTTGAAATGTGCTGTAATTTAAAACCAGTCGGTTCTAGTTGGACTGCAGCTGACACTGGACAGTCATAAACAAAACAAAAAGACAACAACCAAACATCCAACTTGCTAGCCAACATTCAGATGTCTGTGGATAGCTAGGATTAGCTAGGGTAGATTTATTTAGCAACTTTATATTACTAAATTGCAAAGTAGGCGTTATCCTACACATTACGCACATTTTCAAGACACTAACCAATGTGGGACTACATGACAGATTGTCAACAGAATGTATCAACATAAAAAGCTATGTTTAAAAAAACAAATAAAGCTTTCAACCTTTCTTATCCCGCTTGGATTTCGGCATGGTTCACACGTTGTTAGCACTTCTACTTCTGTTAATGTAGTGGTGAGTTACAAAAAAAAAATTGTGTACTGCCGCCTAGCTGTTAGCAGCATGAAGGATCGTCACACTATCAGCGGTGTCCTGAAAGTGCAACCCATTTTAACAAACCAAAAACGCACCAACAAATCAGTAAACGCATCGGCAAAACCGTACAAACACCACAGTAAATGACAAAAAATAATACAACAGCAAAAGTAAAAACACAACAAAATAAAAAACACCTCAATAAATGTCAAAATGCTACAGCAAAATCTGAAACATGACGACAAATATAAAAAAAAAATCAGAAACTCCAACATCAACTCAAAACGGAAAGGGTATGTCTTTATTGAACATCAGATGCTTGCTGTCTGGCTACAGCATATATCACTCTGAGAGACAATGGAAAGCAGAAACCAAGATACCAGCTGACTCTAGGATGGATCTGCGAATCCATCTTAGGATGTGTTCCATTCAAATGCCATTATATTCAATGGCAATAAATAGATTCCACAGGTTCCACTCAGTCTGTTGCCAGGCATTTGTGATATCCTGAATTGCCAGAACAAATAACAAACCATATTGATCAAAGTGATAGTAAATAATTAATAAGTCAGAATAAATAAATAATAACTTCCCACTTGGCAAAACTTCAAAGATTTTTTAAATAATCTGCTCCCACGTGTAAATCCACCCATGCCTGGATATGTTCCAGTACAACTTCTAAATACTAGCTTCACTAGCTTCATAGTCATTGTATAAGGAATCAAAGTATAAGAGGATTTACAGACATTGCAGAGACTGCACTGGCATCATGGTGTTAGAGAAATTAAGAAAGCTTTTTCTTTGTTTGTTATTTCAAACAAATTCAAGCTCAGTTATAATGATTCTTTTGAAAGAATATTGATTTTATATTTGTTGGTATATTTTGATGTGTTTAAAACATTAATGTAAAGTGAGTTAGTGTACTGTCCAACTGAAACACTCCATGAGGCCATCTCTCTAGGGGGAGGAGCAGGGTAGTCTGAGACTTTCAGTTGCTCAGTGGAACCATACAGCATCACACCTGCCAGTCCAGATTTAATCTTTCTTGGAGCCATTTTCATGCCCAGGAGAGTTCCTGGGTGCATTGGGATTCCTCACAGCTCACAGCATCAAGCCTGGTGTCACTGGAGACGATGGGCAGCACTCTTCAGTGGCACACTGTCCTTGAAACAGGCCATCAACATTACTGTGTAGGTGTCCAGTGTGGTGTTGAAGGGTGAAGTAGTATTGCTGTATCACTGTGATCCACCTCAGAACCTGGTTCACAGGCTCTTTGTACTGCATGAGGCAGGTTAGTGAAGCATGATTAATATTGCTGAATGAAAAGCAGATAAAAGTAAGAGTGGAAATGGTACAGTCCAGGCACTGCAGTCAACAGCTCTCTGCTTGTTCATTCTGTAGTTTCATTCTGGCTTGCTCAACCCCATCCTGCATAAGAATGGTACCGATGCCCTTGTCACTGACATCCATATCCTCAATGAACTTGCCATTCAGTCTTCTCATCCCACTGCAGCACTGCTGTGAGTCCATGTAGCATTGTGACTATATCAGCGAACCCATCTATGAAACACCCATAGTATGAATTAAAACCCATGAAGCTCCACAGTTCAGAACTGTTCTGTATTGTTGAGCAGTGTCGCACTGTGTCCACCTTTTGTGGGTTAGTTTTCACTTAGACTCTGCTCACAATATGGCCCAGAAAACACATGTGTTGCTGGAGGTGTTTGCTAACACCATAAGCAACCTCAGTGACAGAGGGTATATGCAGAGGATGTGAAAATTATGGATGCATTGAAACTCAACATCTACACTAAGACCAAAACAACTAGTAGCTATGTGTTCCGACACCCACTAAAGGTGAATGTTGTCAGTGAGGTACAATACAAAGGCTATGGCAAGAGGGAGTCAGGAGGACAGGTAAGAGGAGAGATATCATCATCATCATCATCATCATCTGTCAATTTGCCCAGATCAGATAATACTATAGCATGCTAGCTAGCTCAGTATTAGCCAGTTTTACCCTCATCTGAAAAGAGGAATAAAAATATTTTCTACTGTTTTGCTAGGAAAAATATAAACAAAGTGGAACCGTGACTTGGAAACATTCCTTGTAGCTTAAGCAGCACCTTTTCCCCTGTGATAGTCATTGAAAATGGTTTGTTAAAGTTATTTGCACTTCAAAGCCACCATACACATTTTATTTATCTGGCAAAAGTAACTGCAGTAGTGCTACATAATATTCCAGAAATATATATTTTTATTTTTTTACTTCTTTTGTGTGTGTGTTTGTGTGTGTGTGTGTGTGTGTGTGTGTGTGTGTGTGTGTGTGTGTGTGTGTGTGTGTGTGTGTGCGTGCGCATGCTTTTTACTGAAATTATTTAGTCTGCTTCATACCCTTCATGTGAACCGGTACAAATTGTTTTAGGTTTGAACAAAACAGATTAATAACACATACAATATCAAAGAAATACTTGTGTGTATATATATATATATATATATATATATATATATATATATATATATATATATATATATATATATATATATATAAACCAGAAATGATAAAGTCTTGGACTTTACAGTACAAGATAATGTATTCATTTATCTAGCTATTTCATGTTACAAGGTAATGTAATATATGTTATTTGCAATGAAATATGAAATATATTAAATCTGTATTATTCTCACAAGAAGATATGAATTTGATAGACTCTACAAAGCTCTTCTGTTAGGTACTCTGGACAAGAGTGTCTGCCAAATGCTCTAAATGTAAATATTTATTTTGAATAAAGAATCAGTGTATGTGGGTCTTTTAATGGAAACCTCCTCCAAAACAAGACTGTTTAATGCTTTAGACGTTATAAGAAAGTTTAGCAAATTAACTATTGTCAATAATCTATTGTCAGATAACCATATCTAGTGTCGCAGTCCATCTCATTGTTTGATCTATTTGCTGTCATTAACGTTATCGAGATAATCCACATGTCCTGAGTTGTTTTAATTGTTGTAATCACCTTTCTGCAATAAATAAATAAATAAATAATAAGGTTAGACACATGCCCCTTAATGTTTTTGTATTCTGTTAGATATCAAACGGAACACATTGAAAACATTGTGATCGCTCTTTATTTATGGGTTTATCTGTTACGAGTCAAAAATGTTATACTACGCTTCGAAGAGTAATAGAGTAGCCGAATGTTTCAACCATTCATTTTTCCTTGCTTTTATCTAACCACATCTGGAAATAGTTCATTTTAGTGATGTAGCCTAAACTACCAAATTCTGAGTGTTTATTACCAGTTTACACTCCGTGATTTACATGTAGGATAAGAAGGAGGCGCCTTTATCGCATCAGGCTAAAGCAACAACGATTGTGGCTTCAGTTTTGTGTGTGAGTATGCGCGAGAGTGCGTCTCCTGCTCGCGTGTCTGGGATGGGGGCGGAGTAGTTGATGCGGTAGCTCAGTTTAGCACCATGTAATATGATCCAGCGGTGCCGTTAGTATTGGATATAAACCAGTCCTTTGGCCACGCGGTTAAACCTGGTAGTGGCACTTCGTAAAGTCGGTTTAAACTAAGCTTAAAGTAAGCTCGATTTTGTTCTGAAGTCTATAGCATCCGCAAAAGCTAAGGTAAATGTATAACGTCTCATATTCTTGCGTAGCATTTGACAATGAGTCGGTGGCTGTACGCTGCATCGTAGCTCCTAAATAAGAAAATGAGCTGATACCAAGCTGCCTCTGGACGTTGCTACACTGTCGTATGACCAATGTTTGTGCATATTTCTACGAAGAAGATCATTTTTATTCCGAAAGAATAAAATAATATTGACAGTGATGGTGACATCACTTAAAATCGCGTTCACAGATCTAGACACTACGGAAATATTGCCTTTAGTGAGGGTTTGGTTTGCGTGAATCTGGTGCTTAGAGTAAGCCGCAGTCTCCAATTTGATATAATTGGGATAAAAGGATGAACACCTTGCTTTTTGGAGAAGCTTTGTCAGCCAGTATGATTACAACACTACCCGGCAGTGGTGCACCAACGGCCGGTTCTGCCCTGCGGAATGACTTGGGGTCAAATATTCATGTCCTGAAGACACTGAATCTGCGGTTTCGTTGCTTCCTCGCCAAAGTCCATGAACTGGAGCGCCGAAACAAACTATTAGAAAGCCAGCTACAGCAAGCTTTGGAACGATCACGGTATCAAGGTTTCTTCAGTCGTGAAGTTGCCGTCCAAACGGACTCACAGGAATCCAGACTCCCGGGCACAATCTGGAGTTTTACACACGTGCGGAGGCATGGGGGACACTTTGAAACTCTCCAAGGACCAGGAGTGTCCTGGACGCATCCGGACGGTGTTGGGGTACAGATCGATACCATCACCCCAGAAATTAGAGCGCTTTACAACGTTTTGGCCAAAGTCAAACGGGAGAGAGACGAGTACAAGAGAAAGTGAGTACTGCTACGGAATTTGTTTTAAAAATCTGTCACTAAAAATACATAAATATTATGTCAGCCTTTAACTTACGTCCCAGTGTTTCATCTGTTATGGAGTTTTTGGGCTTGCCTACATTTTAACAAATTTAATCCATCGTAGGCCTCTGGTTTAGTACTGCATTGAGCCTAAAGCCTCTACTCAACATTTCTGAGAGCACACTGATTCATTGCAGCGGAATACCTTGGCAGCGGAACAAGCACAAAAGAGACTAGATTTCTTAAACATTGACAAGAGTATAATGAAAATAAATTGGTAAATGGGAGTATTTCTTGAGTGAGGTCTCAAACAAATTAGGCACATGAAGGTTTTCAGGGCATCTTAAAAACAAGCATGTTTAATTAATGGTTTCCCGCAGCATGTCATGATACTGAGGCAGTGTATAGTCTGATAGAAAACAACAGAGTTGTTAGCTCTGTTTTATGTTTTCCGTGCACAGACTCTGTCTATATTTCATGGATGTTAGTAAAAATCAGTGACCAATGTGCGTTTAGGGAATTTTGCATTTCTTAAATGCATGGCAGTGTTTTCATTCCCATATTTGAATCCAGAAGTAAAAAGCATCTTTTGATGCAACCCTACAGAAATATTTTTATATTTTGTTAAACTTTCACTGGATTTATATATAGCCTCAATAACAACTGTAATATTTCTCCACACCAGCTCATAAGACCTCCCCACATCCACACTGCAGAGTGTGATTAATGCCACTGTTTCAAATCATCAACTAATTATGAGGCTCTTCATGAACAGGATCCAATGTACCCAAGAGAGCTGGGAAAACCTTCAGTGTACAGGGACCACCAGGAGGGGGAGTCTGGAAGTGTGTGTGTGTGTGTGTGTGTGTGTGTGTATATTATTAGTGTGAATACATCTTCAGGAGTGGCTTATGCAGAATTTGTTTTTTACTTCTAATGAGCTACAGTTCTGCCATGCATGTGTGTGAGTTTGATCAGTGGTAAAGATAGATGCTTGAAGATGTTTGGCAGGAATATAGGTCTCCAAATACAATCTTGAATTCTCAATCACTTTCTCTGTAGTTTCTGTCAACTGAAAAAGAAGATTTATTCAAATTATTTAGAGCTTCACTGTTTCTTGCCATATATGTACTTGCCATATATGTACATGTATTGTACCTTATATGTACTTATAAGTTAATGTCCACTGATGACGATTAATGTTATTTCATGGAATTAACTGTGATATTGGGGGTCATGGCAAAAATCAATCACTAGTGGAGAATCAGTTTGACAGTCATATGACTGATCAAAGAACCAGCTGATGTTCTCATTAATGCTTATTCACCCTGAACTATTTTGATACTATGGGCATTCAGTGGGCATGCATATAAATGCCAGTTTCTGTGTGAACAGAGCCATTTAAGGCCTTCTCCGAGAATGGTAGTAAATTGCTGCAGCATGAGAAACATAATGCATGAATAAAACATCTCCTTGCAGGGTGACAGTCCACAGCCTAATGATTTGCTTTCTTCAACTACTGTAACTATTGTGTGCTTGAAGTATTCCAGGGACCTTTGTAGGGCATGGATGTGCTCTGATCTGAGACCCATGGCAATGTCTGATGACGTTTTTCTGTTCTGGAGTTTATCTGTTGCTGTCCTCATGTGCCCTTATATAGTAGCATTAAGAATGGAATATCATGTGAATGTTGGGGAATGTGACTGGTGCATGCCTGTATGACCAGAGTGTGAAAATATTTCAGAAGGAGAAACAGGGAAAGTGTGTGTGTGTGTGTGTGTGTGTGTGTGTGTGTGTGTGTGTGTGTGTGTGTGTGTGTGCGCATTTATGCATACACATGTATTTAGCTCTTTTTGGGGATCAAACATTGCTACAATAACAGGAAACCATGAAACATTACAATATACATTTTAATATGACTGCTCTTATTTGAAAAACTACTTACTAAGGATAAAATTAAAGTTAAGTTTAGGTCTAGAAATGGCTTTATTTAGATACCATAATGTATAATTCAATGTAAACAGCCCCTAAACATACCAATACAAGGGTGGGGGGGGGAATGTTATGAGCTGCCTTTTTGGAGCTGCTACTGCCACCTCCTTGTCTTGGTATGTGCTGACTCACCAGCGAATGCACCCTTACTAACCAAAAAAGAGCACATGGTCTGAGGAAGGAGACAGAGTGAAACAGGTCTGTGTCCTTTCTTGTCCCCACTCTTTTTTTTTTTTTTTTTTTTTTTTTTTGTCCATGCATGCATCAAATACTGGTTAGTGCTTTCCCAGTGAGTAACTGGATTGACCATTCAGTCATTGATGGCTGCCTTGACTTGGCTTGTATGCATGCCAATATATACTTTTCCCAAGATTGATGGAATATTTATCTGTAGATAAATTCCAGTCATGGCTCTGCTGCTATCTAATGCTTCCCTGTATCCAAGCTAGCGGGTGACCTATTTATAGCACTGTGTTTGTAGTTGCTTTTGGAAAGGCTTGAGATTTATCTTGGGGGGGGGGGTGTTGGGGATGTGGACACTTTTGTCTCCAAAGCAACACAAAACATTGAGTAAAGTGAATGAGTGTTCCAGATAAATGTCTGTCACGTTATTCTAGTGAATCACATTACTGCACTGGTGAGATGAAAACAGGTATGCCTTAGAATAGTCAAATAAGTTGGTAGAAGCTATCTGTTTTGTTTTTTTCTGCAGTAATTAAGTGATGGTGACTCAAATTAGGAGGGAGGAAGGACAAAATGTTGTATGTACCTAATTTTAGCATGTTTAATAGTTATGTTGTAGCTGGAAAATGACTGCCTCAGTTTATTTTTATTAAAAGTCCTAAGTCCATAATTGTGAGAGGTGCTTGTATAACTTTAGTTTAAAATACTTTTTTAAAACTTTTAAAAAACATTAGCTGCATTAATAGAAGGAATTCCAAAATATCTTTGAATACCAGCTGTTCTAATGATGCTTAAATAAAGATTACACTATTCAACTGTGTATTAATTGTATATATCTTAATTAAATGAACATGCTTTATGAATAGGCAACTTTTGATAGAAAGCCAGACATGGAGTCATTCTTTCAAATACTTTCTCCCAAATTTGAGCAAACTAAAAATTATCTCCATTTTTCTTTTCCTTTCCATTAATTTTTTTCTTCTTTTTCAGTGAATCTTCCTCCATCACCTCTCTCCTTGCTGGGTGGTGGTCAGGTTTCTGCCTGGAGCTCACTTTTTTACCTGGCTATTGGCATGTATTTTGCTCCAGTGACTGATTAAAAAAATTAAGGGGTAGAAGGGGAATGGCAATTAATTTATGAAATTGTGCATGTGCACGGAGACACACACACACACAAATTCTTACATACCTTAAAAGACAATCCTAAATCACCTTAACACACCAGATATGATGATTAATTCTGTTTTGGGTTATTCTGTTATAATACAAACATCTTATTTCTTCTGACAAAAATAAAAGCAAAAGGTGAGCTTAGTCATTTTAATGCTTACTTTTCCAGACATGTCTTTTTGAGATTTATGTTTCATGTGTTTCTGCTTAAGTGAGAAGTACTGTTACATTTTGGGTCATCTCAATATATAATTGATAGAATTTAAGATGATTTGGGCCTGTGATGGTTGGCAAACCTAATCGTCACCTAGTTAAACCCCCTTAATATATCTTGGCACAAAATGAGTATAGAAATAAAGAGCATAATAGTAAATGCATTCAAAGTAGCAATATTAATTCAGAATTAATTCTTTGATTTTGTTTGTCTTTTTTTTTTGCTCCTGCGGTTTCAAATTTTCCAGTGTAACAGTCGTGTTGTACTTTGACATTTGGAAAGGCGGTTTTATCGTGCCAATGGTAGATAATTAAATTTTATTAGTGCATAGACTCAAGTGAAGTGATATATTACCACCTGATTACAAGAAAGGCAAGTCGGTAACAGTCAGAACCAACCTATGTGCACTGAAAAAAACAATGCCAGAATCCAGGCAGTATAATTGCTCTGACTCTAGCATGTTCTTTTACTCTAGAAACCTCGCACCAAACTCTGCCATGTCTTAATAGATAATTTCAGAAGCAACGTCACCAGGAACGGAAGTGGAGTCCAGTTTCTTTAACAGCTATAACGTTTAATAAAATATAATGTCAATTTATTGTAAGTATGTGTCGAAAGATTATTTCACATTTAGATTCCTTCGAAATGAGTATTGTAATAATTACGGGATCTACTCTAAGTCCGTATTCGAATCAGCTTAAGTTGCAGGATCATACGAGTTATGAGCATACCTTTCCAAAGGGAGCAGTTCTCTCAGAGACTCGCCAAATATTTCTAGACTGGGATGATAATTTGTCCAAATGATCACCAGTTCAGTGCCTAGGTGTCTTTACTTACTTGATCGAGAAGCCTAGCATATACTCTAAAGAGAAACTGTGTGTCTACAAATCATCCGATATGTACAACCATGGGATCATGTACAAAATGTCGAATACGACTTCCAGAATTGTGTGTCTTGAAGTAACATGTTCTACACAGGCAATGACACAAGACCACAATGTATTAAGGCTGGGTGATCATAGTTTATTCTTGTATTGACTGATTTCTGTGTTCCTTACCCGAGCTGGGGTACATTCCGAGTACATATTCACATATACTGTCAGTGGCTTGAGTCATGTGTGGCTCTAAAGGCACACTGGTACACATAGCAAATAAACAGAGCTAAAAAGCCAAATATCAATGAGTAATACTGCTCGTTATTTTGCATCCATAAACGCTACCTTATAGACAGTATAGCTAACAAGTCTCATAATAGCAGTTAGATGCTAATATGCTAACGCCAACTAGCAAAATTCTTAACTTCGAACTAACTGAACATCGACTGTGGTCATAGTATGTTGAAAAATAAAATCAAGAATTACGTATTAGCTAAACGTACCCTTGGGTACACACACAAAATCAAAAGGAAGAAAAGACACCAGAGGTAGCAAGGGGTTCAGACTGTGGCCGGTTAAGATCCTGCTACCTAACTACATAACCTAACCAGGTCAAAATGTTTATAAATATATATATTAATCATCACTAAAGGGCATGGACACAGGATAAATAACACTTCTGTTGCAGTCGTTGATGTTAATGACTGCGGGGGTGATGCTTTTATTTTGTAATGCAGATTAGATCATTTGGATGATGTCGTAAAATGATCGCTCTTAGAAAAATATTATTCATCTTCCTTCTGTTACCTTAAAAAAAGCACTTCCGTTGCCAACATAGTCATGCTGTCCTCTTTTTGTTTGCAAACTTTGAAACTGTCAGTGGCTTAGTCACTACAGCTATGAAAAGGTCAGGTGGAGTTACAGGCCCAGACATAGGGTATTATAAATCATTTTGCAATTTACTGATTGGGTCCATCATCTGTTCTGTTGCATTCAAGCCTGATCCAGAGGCTGCTATTGCTGCTCTACTGAATTAAATCAAATTCAAATCAAATGTATTTATATATTGCTTTTTACAGCAGATATTGTCACAAAGCAGCTTTGCAAATGTCCAAGTCCAAGCCCCCAGTGAGCAAGGCAAGGGTGACCGTGGCAAGGAAAAACTCCATAGAGCATGAAGAAGAAACCTTGAGAGGAACCAAGACTCAAAGGAGGGCCCATTGTCCTCTGGCGAACAACGGTCACCACAATAGAAACAATTTTTAAGAGAAACCTAATAATAAAATGGAAAAAAAGCAATATAATGTCTAGTCCAGTTTTTAGAAGTCCTAGTCTTTTTTCGATGGTGTGCGCGTGTCCAAAACCCATCCCGCAAGAGAATGTCCACCAAGGCTAAGGGAGAAGTAGTTGGCTAGGGTGGAGGTGTGTTGGGCTACTGCAGGGGACATCAGGGGGTGATGGGAGTGACCAAGGCAGCTGAGACGTGTTGAGGCTCAGTAACATCATGACATCAGGGGTAGGTCTACCTTGGCAGAGAGAGAGAATAGATTATTAGGCATGTCCAGGTACGAGGGTGTATAAATTGGGGAACTATAATGTGCAAAGATGTACTCGGGCAGATCTAGCTATGGCAACACAGCTAAAAGGATAGAGCCAAAAGGAAACATGGGCATCAGTGCACCCTGGAACAACAGCATGCTACTGCTCTCAGTCAACAAACTTGAGTGACAAAAAGGTGAAGTGACAGCATCATAACCTCAGTTTGCCATAACTCTCAGTGCCCATGGACTTGCAGATCTACACCTTTACCTAAGATGGGAAGTAGTTAATAAAATGGCTGACTGTACAGACAGGTTTCAGCCTAGCCTTAAATACTGAGACTGTGTCTGAATCTTGAACATTTACTGGAATGTTATTCCATAGTGTGGGAGCTTTATAGGAAAAGGCTCTGCCCCCAGCAGTAGATTTTCTTATTCTTGGTACTAGTAAAGAGCCTGCACCCCTTTGATCCAAGCAGGTGTGGTGGGTCATAATGCACTAGGATTTCTTTAAGGTACTGTAGGGCAAGACCATTCAGTTCTTTGTAGGTCATTAGAAGCATTTTAGAATTAAATATGAAATTTTACTCGGAAGTAAAAATAAAGTAGCTAAGATAGGAGTGATGTGATCAAATTTTCTAGTTCTAGTAAGAACTCTAGCTGCTGCATTTTGTACTAGCTGGAGATGGTTTAGGCACTTAATGGTACAGCCAGATAGTAAGGCATTGATGATGATTATCCGTTCAGTCGGACCCGACTTTCGAACACTCTGAGATATCATTTTTCCAAATTTTCCTATCTTTAACAGCTTCTTTCAGTTCTTTCATTTGCATATTCATGTCAGCCTTGATTGTATCTAGCCAATGTGTTCTTTGGCGTCCTCTTCTTCTGGACCCACTAACAATGCAGAGCATTAATGATGTTTCCAGGGAATTGGTTCGCATGACATATCCTAAATAAGAGAGCCACTGCTTGGTGAGTTTGCCCTCTAATGATGTTCTTGGTTTGACACACTCTAGAACCATCCTGTTTGTAACCATATCCATCCACGAGATGCACAGCATTTGCCTCCAACACCATAGCTCAAAAGCATCAATTTTCCTTCTGTCTGCCTTTTTCAGGGTCCAGCTTTCACATGCATACATGGAAATCGGAAATATGATTGCATTGACCATGCGGGTTTTTGTTGCAATGGTAATATCTTTACTCTTACATATCTTTGCCATCCCTTGCATTGCACTGCAGCCAAGTATGATTCTTCATTTGATTTCTGGCCCTGATTCGCCACTGCAGTTGATCTTGGATCCTAGGAAGATGAAGTCTTGAACTGATTCAATTTCTTCATTGTCAATTTTTATGTTAACTCTACCATTGCCTGTTGTCATCATTACTTTTGTTTTCTTGATATTCAGGTACAATCCCATGCGTTCAACTCTTCTTTGACACGTTGGATCAAATATTTTAGGTCTTTTATGCTTTCTGCAAGCAAAGTTGTCATCAGCGTATCGAAGATTATTGATATTTCTCCCACCAATTTTCACTCTAATTGACGATTCATCCAAATTGCATCTCCTCATAATCTTTTCGGCATACAGACTGAACAGGACTGGCGATAGAATGCAGCCTTGTCGCACGCCTTTCTTGATCTCAAACCAGTCAGTGTTGCCAAAAGCTGTTCTGACTGTAGCTTCTTGTCTTGTATAGAGCAACTGAATTAATTTTACTAAATGTCCTGGGATGCCCATTTCCTTCAGACATTTCCACAGCTTGACGTGTTCAACACAGTCAAACGTTTTACTGTAGTCAATAAAAGACATGTACACATCCTTTTGATATTCACGGGTCTTCTCCATAATCCAGCGCAGTTTGCAATTTGATCTCTAGTTCCGTGTCCATTGCAAAATCTATCCTGGACGTCTGGGAGCTGCCTTTCAATTAATCTAGCCATGCGTTTCTGAATAATCTTCAGTAGAATTTTACTTGCATGTGATATAAGTGTGATGGTCCAATAATTGCCACATTCTTACGTTTCACCTTTTTTGTGTAATTAGACAAAAAACGATCTTGTCCAGTCTTTGGGCCGTGGTTTAGTCTTCCAGATCTGTTGGCAGAGTATTGTTAACACTTGGCACTGGCTTGAGTAATTCAGATGGTATGTTATCAGTGCCTGGTGCCTTCATGTTTGATAGTTGTTTCAGAGCCCAGGTTACTTCTTCCTCCAAAATATCTGGCTCTTGCTTGATTGTGTCTTCCTGAACAGCTTCTTGATTTGCTTGATTGCCCGCATACAACTCTGTTGTATATTCTTTCCACCTTTGCTTTGTTTCATCTTCATTCTGCAGTACTTTGCCATTCAAATTTTTGATGGTTGCTGCTTTGCGAGGTGCACAGGGTGCACAGGGTAAGGCATTACAGTAGTCCAATCTTGAATTAATAAATGCATGGACTAGCTTTTCTACATCATATGAGGAGAGCATGTTCCTAATCTTTGAAATGAGATCCATGATGACTCCAAGATCTTTAACTGCTAGAGAAGATGTGATTGGGTGATCATTGAGATTCATTGAGTAATTAGAGAGTGAGGACCTAGCTGTCTATAAGCCTAATAGAAGCACCTGTGTTTTGTCAGGATTAAATGAGAGAAAGTTCCTCAGCATCCAGTGTCTGATGTCCTTTACGCATTCATCAACAATGTCCTCTGGTTTGGCTGAGACAGAGGTAGCATGTATAAGGAAAAAAGCAAAGGCCCTAGGACAGATCCTTGTGGGACACCATAGCTAACCTTGTTGGCTAGATAAGATTTAAACCAAGAAAGGGCTTTTCCCCAAATCCCAACAACATTTTCAAGTCTATCTCATAAAGTGTTGTGATATATAGTGTCAAATGCTGCACTCAGATCAAGCAATATAAGCAAAGAGATGTAACCCTGGTCAGAAGCCAACAACAGATCATTAACTACTTTAATTAGTGCTTTTTCCATACTATGACTTCATGTATCTGGTTCTGTTTCAGATATGATCTTAGCTACATCTTTTTCTAGGATCTTGGAAATAAATGGAAGGTTTGAGATCAGCCTGTAGTTTGACAGCTGACATGGGTAGAGGTTAGTTTTTTTGATAAGTGGTCTGATTACTGTTAATTTGAATGATTTAGGAATGTAGCCAATGTTCAATGAGGAGTTTATTAAATTTAGTAAAGGTTCGATTACCTCCAGTAGGATTTCCTTAAGAAAGTGTGTGGGCAGTGAATCTAGTAAGCAAGTAGAGAATTTTGAGTGCGAGATCAGGGATGTAAGTTCTGGCTCTTGGATAAATGTAAAGGATTCTAGTCATTTTTGGCTTGCTTATTCTGATCTCTAAGTAGCTGCCTGATGTCATGTTAATACTCTTAATGTTATCTCTAATGTGCTTAATTTTCTCATTAAATAAATTAATTAACTCATTACTACGGTGTGATGTTGTAATCTGAGCATTGGTGTCAGTTTTATTTCTAGTTAGATGTGCAATTGTACTAAAAACAAATCAGCAAGCAGTAGGAGGCCAGACAGAGCCAGCCAGGGTCTTCATCAGCAGGGAGCCTGAAGCTGCAATGTGTGTCAGCACAGCATGCTGCTTTGCTACCTTACCCACCTATTTTCTCTTTCCTGTGCACATCAGGAATGTAGTAGCCTGAATCTACCTCTACAGATTCAGTTGGTAGTTGGTACACTACACAAATAACAGGCATGCAAACCCACACCCACAATCCTGTCCACCCCTGGGGTGTATGCAGTCATGCTTTACATCTCTCAGGAGGATTATGCCCTGGAAGAGGTTGCACCCATCTCCTATACCTTTACAAACAGACGCGGCAGGATACAGTCCAAAACCATTTTGTGAAATGTACAGTTGGTAGTGGCATATTTTTAAAGGTTGCTATTATGGAATTGTTTTAATTGCCACACAAGTTTATTCTCAGCCCTGTGTAACATGCCTAAAATGACCACCAGCTGAGCTCATTTTATTCATCCATTTTATATTCATAGTGTTAATACACCTGTTAATGACTCTTCATTTACATTTTCAGTGACAGTGTCCTTAATTAACAGCAATGGAGCTAAAGTTTGCTTTCTTGTCATTACATTTCAAGCTTTGTGCAGTTAGTGTTTTAGTCAAAGAAAAGTGGTGTTGTAAATTTTAAAAGTATTCAGCATGTTGGTCTTCACAACTTTAAGTGAAAGAGAGATCAAAACATGCCAGAATAATTTCAATCTGAGTTCAATACCAATATGTTAGTGTGATATATTGTACATGGCTGTATATTCATACTGGAAGACGAATGAAGTCTTTCTTGTGAAAGCAGTCAGGCATATGAATGAATATTGCTAGTGGAGTAGATTTCTAGTCTTCTCACATGTTGGGGAACATTGAAAGGACTTTAACAGTCTCATTTGCACTGATTCAGAACCATTATAGAGAAGACTTTAATTGTAAACTCTCAGGCTTTATGATGAGACATTCAAGAGGAAAAAGATCAGACCATTATCTTTTCCCAGCATAAGTGTCAAGATAGCAATGAGACCATTTTACAGTGGGAGTGAATGAGAGGCAGTGAGGGAGAAACAGATGTGGTGGGAAAGAAAGAGCAAGACAGTGAGAGAGAGAGATGCAAGGAGAGGATAGAAAGGGATGATGCTATGATTTGGTCTAACACTGATTAAGAGGCACTCTGCCCAGCCAAGCTGGCTGACATCCACTGTGGTAGTTTGCTGGGTATTTTCATGATGGTAGCAGGGCTTGTCTCTCAACTCTTTGGGTGCACCCAAACCAAACTATAGTGAGCCATCAACAGTGTTGTGTGTGTGTGTTTTTTTTTTTTTTGTTTTTTTTTTGTTTTTTTTTTTTGCTTTTTACATGTGCATTACTGCTCATTTCATACCATATATTGTTCCTTGGTTGCAGTACATATTATAACAACAGTTATGTTTGTAGCTAATTTCAAATGAGTAATTAGTTCTGAATGTTGGTTCAGTTTGTCTAATAACACCACACCTCTTGTCCAACCCATGTCAGGCCCAAGCAAGCAAAAGTGTTTGTGGTTTAACAGTTGAAAAATTACTTTTAAATATCTATCATCTTTTTACAGGTCAATACATGCCCAATGTGATATAATACATGCTATAGGAGCAAGACAACTAGGAATGTTTAGTTTTTTGGAACAAATTTTACTGCACAACATTTTTAACAAAAGTGTCAACAGTAGACTATGGCATTTGTGATGCTAGAAAAGCTCAGAAGGAAAAAAAAAGAAAAAGAACAATGCCTAAGTTCTAGAGGCCTTCAAGCTACTCTGCTACACAGTGTCTAAATATTAGTTAGGTATTTGCTAGTTATAACCACAGCCAAAAATAAATGTTTAAAATGAAGTCCCTTGCATCTTTCATTTGCATTTCAGAAATCTGAAGGTAGTCCCTCATATAAAAGTCCCTAACATTACCATTAGGAGAATAAGATGCATGTTTTTCCTTAAAGTTTGGCTGATCTAGTCATGTTACATGTTGACATATTGAAAGCAAATTCTTGCTAGTCCTAAACATAAAAATCAGAAGTAACACAAATTCTATTCAAACGATACCTGTAATAGCTATCACTATTAATGTCACAAACATCCCTCTAACATCCCATTAATGCCACAAACATCCCACATTACAAGCCTGCAAGTTAGAATATTAGTCTAAGCTCTGTCTGAAACAAAGCCAATAGCTAACATCATATTATGAAAATGATCATTCCTAAATGTAATCCATATGTATATCTGCTTAACTTCAGGATAAAGGAGAACAATAATCACTCTTCATAAGCAATAAGGTGTTTAATGCTGTCTTTATTACAAACCACTTTGTATGTACCATTAAAGTAACAAGATGGCAGCTGGCAGGTGTGGCACATCCAAGCTTATGGCTAGTTCTTATATTTTGTCTCTGGTTATAGAAAGTCACAGAATACGTTTAATTAATGACTGCAACACCCTTTTCAAAGATTTCTGACCAGCAGTTAATTTACAGTTACTCTGGTTTAAGAAAATCTCAGTCTACTGATGCAACTTTACTCTTTTAACTGAATTGTTAGGTGTGAGAGAAAGGGAATTTGTGAATTATGGTAATGCTAGATTTTGATACTGTTGACCATAATATTGTGTTGGCCATGTTTAAAAACTATAGGTTTTATGATATTGCTGTCAAACGGGTTGCTTCATGTTTGAAAGGAGGGAAACCACATGTGGATGTAGAATATACTCTTTGCATAAATCTCTTAGTTGTGGGGTTCCCAAAGGAAGTATTTTAGGGCATTTAGGTAGATATCTTCTATATGCAGATGATTCTTCAACATTATTTCCCCATAAAAATATAGTTAGATGTATGATGAGTGAAAAACTTTTGAAAGTTAGTAGGTGGATGTCTGACAATAGTTGTCACTTAATTTGGGGAAAACAGAATCTATTTGGTTTGTGTAGTATTTTTCACATTTTCAGCACTATTTTACTAATAGTACATTGTAATCTGTGTGAGTTATGGTGAGTGAGTAACCAAGCGTTTCCTTTGATACAACCTACAAAGAACCACAGGCAATCTTTGCATAAAAAACATTACCTAATATCAATAGCACTTAAAGGAGGCTTTTGAAGACCCTAGTCAAATATAAACATTCTTCATTGCCATATGGATTTCTTGAAGTTCATGAATCTTATTTTTGTGTTTTATTGTATTATTTAAATATACAACCTACTCGCCATAGAATTAGATTTTGCTATTGGGGTTCAACGTGCTTTGCTGGTTATCATCCCTCTTTTGATGATGGTTTAGGGACTGCACGGAAGAGGTATGGAGAAACAAGCTGTAACAAAACAGCTTGGGCGTTCCTATAGGAACACTCATTGCTGGGTTTGTGTTGATCTTCCCTTCAATATAGTTCATAACGTGTCCTCTGGTCCATTCCCATGAATGCATGAGTTGTAACAAGCCTTGCAGTGTTCCCTTCAAATCCCTTATGCAATTTACACACAATATGAAGATTTAAATCATTATCTCCACTCTTGGTTTATGATTAATATATATACTGCCCCAAGCAACATCATTGTGTTTCCAAACTTGAAATTGAGTTTGGCAGCTTTTTGGGTCATGATTACAGGCTATTAAATGTTTTTCCCTGTAAGATGTCTTTCACAAAATGGTTTTGGACTGTGTCCTGCCACGTCTGTTTGTAAAGATATAGAGATGGGTGCAACCTCTTCCAGGGCATAATCCTCCTGAGACATGTAAAGCATGACTGCAAACAGCCCAGGGGTGGACAGGATGGTGGGTGTGGGTTTGCATGCCTGTTATTCGATGCCGTAATGAGTCTGTGTAAAGCAAATGGGGTGTAGACGTGGTGTTGTTAATGAGACTAAAGGATGGATTGCTGACATCTGTGTCTAGGGTAGAATTAGGCTCTTTTTAGCTGTAATGTCTGCACCTCACACAGTCCTCCCAACTCCCAACAATCAACTCTTCTCAGGGCAGAGATATTTGTATGTCATTTACATCATGTTGGAACAATGTGCACCAGAACTCGGTGTTGAAAACAATGGAAACATCAATGGATTGCCACCTACAGATTTTAAAATTAAAGTACATGGACAATAATATAATGTTAATAACATTTCTTACAACTGTCACAACGAACATGCGTATGTTCTTTGTGTATATGATATATATGTGAATGTGTATTTGTATTTGTATTTGAACATGTATTTGCTTTTGATGACATCTGTGACAAAGATGATCCTTTCCTTGGCCAGTACTGTTTTAAGATATGCTCCACCAGGATATTTCCATGGAAGCCTGGTCCTTATAAATTAAGAAGAAATTTCTTCTTGGAACACATACTCGATCTCCTTTTTGTCTTCTATGAAATGGATCTGCTTAACATGCATTAACCTCTTTTATGCGTTGGGTTCACTTTACTGTCACTGTTGTTCCAGAATTAAACTATTTGTACTCTGTCCAGAGAATACCACCAGTCTTGAATAGCTGTGGTTTTGTGTGCTAACCTGCAGATACATGAAAGAGAAGGTCTCCAGATGAATAACAATAACATTGCATCTTCAATATGACAAGGATTTTTTTTTCTACTGTAGAGGGGCAAATTCATCAAAGCCACAAAGGGATTGGAGGATTCCTATATCTTTACTGGATTGTTTTTGATTCAGTGTTGCAGCAGAGATAGATTGTTTGTTTGTTTGTTTGTTTGTTTTATTTTTGAGGCTGATCAACAATTTTCAGTGTGCAAGGTAAGTGTTTCTGATAAAGCAAGTGGTACATCATTCCAGGCCAGATTCTTCACAAATTCATTCAATCAGTTGTCCTAGCTAGAGCATTGTCGACAATAATAAACCTACAGAAGTTTAAAAAATAAGAAGTGTGGCAGAGAAAAATAAGAAAAGTAAAGCTTCATAATGGCTGCTTGATTGATTATTCAATTAAATTAAATTCAAAATATATTTATACAGTGCTTTTTACAACAGAGGTCGTCACAAAGCAGCTTTAAAAATGTCTAAGTCCAAGCCCCCAGTGAGCAAGCCAATGGTTACAGTGACGAGCAAAAACTCAGGAAGAAACCTTGAGAGGAACCAAGACCTTATATGGTTATGGTTTCATTTTCCAGCAATCAGGGCCTGTAAGTAATATGCTGGTATACAACTCTGCAAGTGTCTGACGTGATGGATCATTTGTTGTTTGGACTATTTATGTTTCATTTTATATATGCAAAACGTAGGCAAAAAAAAGGCTTCCCTCCATTTGTGTCAAGCCAATCACTTGATTCCTACATCTTTAAGTCATCCCATCCAAATGGTTCTGCAGCTGTGAACATATTTTGAGATACCTTGCTAACCCTGTTGAGAAAATTGCTGTGTTTGTAAGCATTCTTTGCTGAACCACCTTTGCATGAAAATGCAATTGGAATGGTTACTTTCTGTACTTAGAACCAGCTCTACAGTGGAAAAGAGGGTTTTGATAATGATAATGTCTGTCATGTCTTTTCATTGTGTCTACCAGTAAAACTCCTGAAATAAGTCATTTTTGTTATATATAGCTTTCTACATAATTTTACTTTCCACACTTTTTAACAGCTTTTTTTTTTTACACCCAAACCTTATGAAGCTGTCCACTGTGCTCTCGGTGGTAACAGTATTATTGATTGGCTAGATTTTGAGGAGCTGCTTATTTTCTTCAGCTCTATTTGAGGAGTAAGATAGAAGATGGCCTAAATTATTTCTCCATTTATTGCAAAGTTCCTTTGGGGACAGTGACGATTCTGGGAATTTATAATTGGGGTAAGCGTTGGGTGGCAAAAGCAAATTTACGGAGTCAATGTCCATAAAGCAAAAAATATGTAATTTTCAAAATCAAACAAAAACAAAAATTTTTTTCACCCTGTGTTAATTCCCTTTTTAGAAAAGAAAAGACAAACCCCCATTTTCAGAATTGCAGTAAAAGAATGGGTCAATAGTATTGAGACAAATCAGAATATAATCACTGGGAGACATAACATGTTCACTTTGTCGCTTCATAAGACTGAATAGAGTTTCATGTCTGCTATGAGTACAAGTCGACTTTGTAGTCATTAGTGTAGAATTTAAATTTGGTCTCATTATTAATAGAAGATAAAGTATAGAGTATGCATTTAGTTTGCATTTTAGTTTAGTATGCAAAACACTTAGTTTTGCCTGCACCATTGCTGCATTTATTGGGGGAAATGGCAAAATTGAGAATGAAACAAGTGATTATCTACTTTAAGTGAAGGCAGTTGGACTTGACAGTAATCCATCCAAATTACCAAAGAACCACTAGTCCATGGACATAAACATGTGGCCAGGAATTGGGTTTTCTGACATTTATATGTAGCCTACCTGATTTCAATGCCAGGAAAATTAGCCTTCACTAAATAAATCCGGAAAGCATACGAAAACCTTGACCCTTTGTCATACTTCAAGGCGGGATTTGTTGTTGAAATTAACAATTACACCAATGGGTATTCTGATCGTTTGTGGATTTATACTAAGATATATATTAGTATTACAATTTTTATTTGAAAACTGTAAACTAGTTAGGCCTACTTTGTTTGTAGCTAAAACTGCCACTCAGTAATGTTATATATTCGTGCAGGTAAAATAACCTCTTCTGAAGTTACCAATAAATCTGTCATTAAATATTATGATGACCGCAAGAATTGATATAAGTATAGCTAACTTCCAAATCTACAAAGTTATCTGGCTAACTGTCAAAACTGGATTTGTCTTGGCTAGCTTGACTGTCTTCTCTTTTCTTTAGCTTTTGGCAATCTGTAAAAAGATCAAAATTCTTGTTGAATCTATTTGTGCAGTCAATTGCACAACAGCTTTATGATTTTAGACGTTTTTTTGTATTTTTTGTATTTTTGTGGCATTGCCACAGAGTCTTTCAGCCCCTCAGTGGGTGTAACCACAGTGAGTCCCACCAACTGTGTTCTGAGTTCTTTCTAGCACTCTGATGCCCTTTATTGTGGCAGCGGGCCACTGGCCAGAAAGAGGGCAGGGAGGGCACAACAAGGACTTCCGAGATGCCTTGCACGTCCTCACAGCATGTAAACTAGTTTCTTTATGTTTATTGTTCTTTAAAAGAGTGGTTGAGTGGTGATTTGTGCATTTAAATTGCCTTGGATTTTCCCACTTAGTTTATTGGCATTTTTAGAGTGTTACCCTCTGCAGGTGTGTTTGCCATTTTCGTTATTCCTTCCCAATTTTCTCTGCTAATTCCAAAAATGTTAAAGTGCTTAATCAAACAAATAGGTTTTCAGCCTAACCTTAAATATAGAGACTATTTCTGAGTTCCAAACATTGGCAGTTATTCCACATTTTAGTAATTTAATAGATTAATGTTGAAATCTGAAGGTTGTCATGGTGTGGTCATGTATGACAAGTTGTCCTTGATGATTACATGAGTTTTAGAAGGCATGTGTTTATTTTACTGAAGAAAAGACTAAAAGCAAAAACTCATAGAGCAAACCATTAAAAACTTAAAGGGCCATTTTCAGGCAAAATACTCAGTATCTAGTTTATGGGTCAGAGCGCAACATTGTTTTCAGAGATCAGTAACTCAATAAAATATATCACCACATCAGTAGTGGAATTGTGAGCTGACAAAGGAATAACTATATAGATCACAGAATATAGAGGAGGAAAACACAAAAGAAGAAAGACTCTGCTAAGTCCTGACCTTGTTCAGCACATGCACAAAGACCAGAAGCATAGAGGGAACAGTGAGCCCACATACCTAGTGCTCATTAACACACAGCATGTGTTGCTTTCTTGCTGGCAGAATGGATTCCTTCAGTTTGCATTTATTATACCTAATCAATACATAGCTTGAAAAAACCTTCAGTTTGTGAGCAGGATGAATGTATACAGGGTTTTACTACTATGGTGTGGAAAATAAGGATGGAAAGTAAGCAGAATTAAACCCCAGCAATGCACTCATTACGTTGTGAAGGACAATGTGATCCGTGTAAAATATAGCTGTATTCATGGCCTGATATAAAATTGACTAGGGACAATGGTGAAGTGTACCAGAGGATGAAAGATGGGTTGGGACAGGGGTTCAAAACCTGAGAATAAATTATGTGAAAGATTTGTGTGTATACTGTAGGCGCATGTGTTTGTAAATGCCTGTTTGCAACTGGGTAAGGAGGTTTGTGTGTATTAGTCAATTTTGGTGGGGGTGTAACAGAGAGAGAGAGAGAGAAGGATTTTATGATGTGATTGTAGTTCTGTATGTTGAAACGGGGTGTAATGTTGAGCGGTAAGGAGGCAGACGCATGTGCGGAGAAGAGTGAGATTTATTAAGGGCAAATCCAAAGTCAGAGTCGTTAAGGTAGTCCAGGGTCATAGAGCCAACATAGAGAGTCCAAGAATACATGACAAAACAAAAACACACGACGGCAAACAGGGAAAGTAGGCTATAACAAAGACTAGGAAAAACGAAGGCTAGGATACACGGAGTACAAACTTGCGGGTATACAGAGACGGGCTTTCAAAAACATTCAAACATTAAACCAATCAAACACAATGAAACTAACACAAACGCAATGATTCTAATATTCAAACACATAAATGCACAGATTCAAATAAACAATGAACAGCCCAGACACAGGGAACATGACAGGGTTTAAATACATTAACTTAACAAGGCTAGAAACAAGGGACAGGTGTGGAAATTCAAACGAAGGACAGAGAAAATGAAACTACGGCGTGGTACTAAAATGCACAAGACAGGGAAAACATGGAAGCTGGGAGGGACTAACCGTGACACAGGGGACCTGGGGAGGAGAGTGTGTTCTACTGTATGTACCACATTGATCATGGTCATATCCAATACTAATCAAGAAGGAACTGCTGATTTCCCTACATTATGCATGTTATTTCTGCACACACAGCTTTTTCTTGAATATAGAAATGTGTATATTTTGGTAACTGGCAAATGCAGTAGATATAGGAAAAGAGGAAGAAGAAGAAGCATCTTTAGAGAATGATTTAAAAAAAATCATATTACTGTCAAGACTCGTCTGATGTTGTGAATGTAGATAACGGGGGTTTGAAAAAAATTGTATCTTATACAAGCATTACTTAGAATCTGAATTACCATTTTGAGATTTTAACAAGGCCAACATGGTTGTAAAATAGTACACAATATTATTTGGTAACCTCTTTATTTAAAAATATATATATTGTATTTACCATTGAGCATTGAAAAACCTATATAATCTCCAGTAAATAAAAATAATTTGATTATACATAAATGTGCTGTAGATGCCATAGATTTTCTCTCTGTGTATAAATGTATAATAATAATAATATATTTAAACAAACAGAAATATATGCATGAATTAATAGTAGCTCCATCCCCACAGCCAACAGTCCATCGTAAGTAGCCAGATGTCTTTGGAATCTCTTGGTCACACTATAAGATTATGATGGGTTGTGTCCTTGTAAGGTGACTTTGTCTATATCTGTGACTCTGTGAAAACCAGTCTAGCCTTATAAGCAGTGTGATAGCTGAGCACTGAATATTTTTCCCAGGCACTTGCTTCTGGTTTTGGATTCATTGTCATTCCAGATGCTTGCTGGATTAGATGAGGTGAAACACTTGGTGAGCTGTTCTCTGTAAACTAGGGCCACTATCATGAAAAACACAATTTCCCTCAATTTATTTTTATTCAAATAAATAAATTTTAAATAATATGTAAATATTGTTTCAAAACCCACCATTCTTGCTCTCAGATCATACAGTCCATATGTGAAATCTAAGATGTAAAAACATTTTGAAATCACTGTTTCTCTGATGTAATATGAACAAACTCATTTACATATCTTCTATTCAGCCAGCAGCCATGTTAACCCCACCCACTTATATTACAATTCTAAGAAGTCTTTTATCTCTGAGTGCTTTTTGAAAAAAGTACAGTACAGGACAGCTGATCAGAACAGAGCTCATTTTTCTTATTTCAATCTTAAAGGTGCAGTAATAGAAATAGCTTTTTAATTCTAAGGGATGACGTTGGAAAACTGTAATGTAAAAGTAAATTATGACTGAGTTTGGTACCTAAAGTTACACAGACATTGAAAGTGGACATCAAAGAAAATTATAAAATAAGACATACATGTCCTAATAATATAAAATATGACAAATTATAAACTAAAGCAAATGTAAAAGAAAACATAAATATTCTATGAGCCCTTAAAGACTAACGTGACATCAGGGTGAAGACTTGTTGTATGGTTTTACATATCTATGTCTAAGTATGTAAACATGTTGTATAAGAAGGAGATATTAAAGATATACATCACCTAAACATTCTGTTGCTAATTGGGTTAAATTAAAGCATGCAAGGTCTAGCAATATTAGAATGTTTAGGTGTGGTGCTGCTGTAACTTTAACCTGAAACAATTTATTATTTTTATTTGAACAAGCTATGGCAGCTTATGTCAGACACTATTAGCATCAAAATGTTAGCACTTATGACATAATTTCCCATGTCACTCTTAATATTCAATGTCATTGCATTGCACAATCCAAAGAAAGTGATACACTCATAGACTGTGATGTAATTGGCTGATCTCTGGAGGGGAAGTAATGCAGCAATAAAACCCCAGTGACCTCAGGAGCTCAGTACACTGCAGAAATGTGTTTTGAACATGGGCAGAGCAGCAGAGCCAGCACTTTAGTCATTTTCCAGTAGCAGGTCAGAGAACAGACTACTCAGTTACAGCCCCATATGCCCTTAGTAACTTGCCTATGAATGAAATCTCAATTTAACTTACAGCATATAGACCTTGTATGTAAGTGGTACAAAAAAAGTCAACTGGAGAGCAAAATGAACATTTTGTGATTGATTATGTGATTGATGTCTGGTTATAGTTGCCATTATAAACAAAAGAAACTCTGCTCCCATGCAACTGTATTGTTCAAGTGGGCCTCTGAATATTTGAGTGTTGTTGAGGGGAGGGAAACTCAGTAGCCAACTCTGTAGCTTGGTCCAGTCAAAATAGTAAACTGATGGTATTTACTTTGGCCCGGTAACAGTCCAGTGGATGTTTTGAGGAACAAGCCAAAATCTAGACCCTGACTATTACTGCTCACCAAGAAGAGTGAGTGCTATGTTGAGCTAGATGGGCAGCCACAATCTCACAGAGCTATTGTGATGTAATTTGCTTGGGTTTCCATAGAAAACCTGGGAACTGTCCCTCTAATATTATTTAATTTTCAATGTGTTAGAGACACAATATTGCTTATTCACCCAATTGACATTACATCCACTAGTTTGACTAATCATTTGTTAACTATCATCAATTTTTCAATGTCTCACTTTATATCATCTTGAAACTGGTGACCATTTCACTTGTTCAAGTTATACTAATACTACATAGTAAGATTTTTAGTTTTGCTCTTTGCATAATATAGAAACATTACAATTGTTTTCCAAATTTTCCCAATATTTCTTGACATCCTTGTTTATTGCTAAATATTAAAGCCAAATGTGAAGTACTATGGATTTATAACTAAACCAACAGAGCTTGTATAATGTCATTCTTTGTATAATGCTTGTATAATGCTGTTCTTTTTATAAATTCCTTTATAAACCCTATGACCCACCACTGCTAGTTCCTGGCCTGCCCTTCTGTGCCTGTATTAGGTTACAAATCTGCCCTGTCCCAGACACCCTGTGGGTTGACGCACAGGCTGCCTATGCCTTGTGAATCTCAGCTGAAGCCATTGATATGTGAAAGATTTCAGAGACGTGTTTGAAACTGAAAGGGAATTTGTGGTTCACACCCAACTGTTGACAGATGCTTTAACGATGACTGTGTTATTAGACATGCACACACACATGTATCTCTCCATCATGTTTAATTAAAGGTTTAGGTTTAGTTTTTTGAGTTCTTTGTCACACACACACACACGCACACATCTGTTTTCTCTAGTCTGTGCACACATTCCCTTGAGGTGTGTCTCCTATGTTGCAGGTGGGAAGAAGAGATGTCCAGACGAGAGCAGATGGAGTCAATGGTGGAGACACTCCAGGAGGTGAGCTAACTTTCTGACACCATAACACACACACACACACACACATGCACATGCACACATACACAAAGCAGTCCCAGTGAAGGGCAATCTATTTAAAATTTGTCTTTAAAATCATTCTTGCTTAGGTTCAGGAACATACTAATATTATAGTGTGTATAGGCATAAAAAGTGTTGTGACACATCCTTTAACACAAGTTAACACAAGTTGTCTGTAGTCTTAATGCAGAACCACAAAGACCAGCACCACAATACCCCCCTCACCCTGTCTAAACTGTCCTGTTCAGAAAGGCTGGTTTGAGTGACTGGTCCTTTACACAATAATGAGCCACTGCCCAACCCACTCCACTCTTTTGTGGACTGCGCTGAAATGAGTATGTGCCCAAAACATGCCTATTTGCCGAATTACAGATGGGCATAAAACACATTTTCCACTAGTACAACATGCTGATGTTGCTAACCACTGATTACCGGAGTGGAACACAACCATAAATTTGACTGCAAACCAGCTACATGGGGTACAGTAGGTGGAACAGGCGGTGGGGTGAAATGGCCTCAGTGACAAGTTATAAACTTCTTGTGAATCTCTATAAAATCAGCAACAAACTAGAACAAGATATTCACGTGTTGATGAGATTAAGTTCATTTTACAGACATTCAACTAGCATATGTATAGCCTTAACATTTGTGAATCCTGAGGAAAGAAACTTCAAAAACTTTCTAGAAAATTACATCTATTACCTGAGCTGTTAGTGTTAGCTAGTGCTAAATGGCCAAAGAAACACAGTATAATTATTTTTTAAATATTTACCTGCTTCTCCTTCATATTAATCTCTCTTTTATTGACAGTTTCATTGCCAGTCCTTTGTTGTACTGATCCAGGTTGGAAAGGCAGTCAGACACAAAGTAGTTAGTATGCTTGCGGGATTTTGCAGAATGTAGCTGAGATATTGGCATCAAAAACAAACTTTAGCCACTCAGCTTTTCTGTCCTCTGATGTTGGGGGCCGATATAGCGATCTGTGCAGCCAACAACAGATCAGTCCCTGTGCTTAGCTATTGGCTTCAATATAATGCTAGCAGTCCTTTGCAAAGGTAGTTCAGAGGTTGTGGAGATACTCAGATGTGGGGAAGTATAATTCTAATGACTCCCCTAGTGACACAGAAAGGGGAGCCAAGTCTGAATGGTTTGTTGAATCCCATGTTTTCTGACATACGCAACCCATAAGAAACTGACCAAGTTGTCTAATTTAACAGATTGTCGGTTGGTAAGTACTCCAGATACCCAAATATATGTGGACAAGCTCTGAAAAAGTAATTTTTTTCATAAAATGTCCCCTTTAAGAAAATATTCTATACTAGGATATTCAAATACATACCAGTGTAATGATAACTGACCTAGGACAAATTGTGTCAAACGATTACAGATAAGCAAATACAGAACCTATAACTTTTTCCATAATAATAGACTATGACATAACAAATATTCTGTAGACTTTCTATTCTCTCTTAGTCTACATTTATTAAGAGCAGAGCACAGATCTAATGAAACTTGACTAAATCAGTGTTGGATAGTCCGTTCTGAGGCTGTGATCTAATCTTAGTATGTAAATGATGGATTGGCACCCATCTGCCAGTGAATTAATTCAAACCACAGTGAAGATAACAGTAATATTATTAGTAATAATTTCTGTTTTACTTATTTTAAAGTGTTCAGTGTTCCAGATATTTGTGCTGTTCTATATCTTTCTTTTATCTAATTAAATTACATGGGTTCAACCTGAAATGAAGATGAAAATTTATAATAGATGTCAAAGGTAGAGAACTTGTGAAAAGGTGGGACACAAGTGTAATTTTCAAACTAAGGATTTAATGAAGCAAAGGAAAACTGCTCAAACAGAAAATGAACCAAACCCAATGTAACAATAACCAACGCAGTGGTTACAACAGAAAAGAGATTCATAAAAGGAAAAAAAAACTATAAATTTAATTACACACAAGTGGCAGGACAACTGAAAAGGGAACACGTGACACCTATGCACAGGCATGGTACAGAAATCAAAATGCAATGCAAAGTGGAACTAAACACACAACATAAATAAAAACCACATGCTGGCCACCACTGCTGGAGGTATCTGACAAAGCAGTAAAAAAATGTATCAGAATTACTCTGTTAAATGTTTCACTCTCCACCACACAATCACAAACAAGCTGAAAAAATAAATATCCCAATAAACCATTACAGGCCTGAATCATGGCCACTGCCCTGTATTTGAGTGGCCCAAATCAAAACATCACTTGGTTTAGTGCTGATGATAGAAAATGGGGGTACCTTGATGATACCTGACAGCACATTCAATTGTTGTTAGTCACTTACACCAACCATTACCATCAACAATACTTAACACAGTACCGCAAGACTAGAAAACATTGAGGAATACTTGGTAGCTGAAAGTGCGGTCTTGCTTGCATATCAACATTAGCAATGTCAGAGAAACATCTGGTTTATCCTCCATAGCCCTACATTGAAAGCAGTAAACTTTGTGAGGAGATCTTGTTCAGAAACTCAGGCAACTTGTAAACTTTGTGCACACTTACTGAGTAAGCAGGCTAGATTTAGACTACAATTGCTCATGGCCACAACCAGTGAAGTACAAGAATAAGGCAGGTATTCTGGATACCTCTCATTTGAGTGCTTCCACTTTATAGCTTGTAAAATTGGGGTATAATAGTATATTTTCTTTCAACCTGAGCTTTTTATTTAGATACTATGTACAATGCATTTTAAAGCACATGGTGACACATCTCTAGAGACAGCTCCAGATCTCCTCCTAGATACACTTTCTGAACACAGCCAGGTCTCATCAGGTGCCCAATCAGGCTTGTGCTTGTTTGTCCTCAGAGCACTCAGGACTCGGTAGCCATTCAGGAAGAGCTAAAGAACAAAATGGAGAGGTTAAAGGCTGAGCTGGTGGTCTACAAAAGCCTCGTCTCTGATGTAAGTAGCCTGTCTCACCTATGTAACCTATTACTGTCTGCTCTGTCTGGCACTTTAACTTCAGTGTTACAGCACAAGTTTGAAACATGGGAGGACAGGAAGATTCACATGACTAAACAGATCTGTGGACCAGATGTTCTGTGTGAACTCTTAATGGTGTACAAAGCAAAGGCCCCCTATTGTTGAATTAATACCCGTGTCATTAAAAGCAATTTCACTGATACTTTCAATGGCTGGAACATAACAAAACTTGAGAGTGCGTGTGTGTCAATTTAACATTTATTTATAAAATTTAACACTCGCAGACGCACAGTAGTAAATCAGATCCATTTACTTCATTGGGCCTTTTTTAAGATCAGTTGCAGATACAGCAATCAAATTCTGCCTGATCCTGTCTTTCATGACACAGAGGAGACAGGTCCACTTTTATTTGGTTATTATATACACAGCTAATCCTTAAAATATTAAAATTAAAAATATTCTTTCAAATTTTCAGTCAGTGAAATGGTCTTTACATGGCTGGAGAATGGCTTCATAGAGTTATGAGTTATTATTGATGTTTATCATAAAGGGTGGCCGTCGTCTCAGCTCTTGTTCTAGAGCTGCAGAAAACCAGAGGCAGTTCCTCAACCTTAAAGTAAGGGTTCAACCTATGTCTGCTCTTTTCTGCCACAACTAACTTGCCTGGTGTGAAACTCATCATTGCAACAATGACGTTGCAATAGAACAGAGAGCAAACATCTGTTCATGATTTGTATGTAAGGGTTAAGAAATAAAACTCATAAAATTCATCTTATTACCATGTAGCTGTGAAATTATAAGTAGATTTGATTGCGTTTTAGATGATTGAGTGGCAGATTGTATTAGGCTAGATTAATAGAGGAATTTTAAGAATGTGAGTGAGGACTGGAACGATTTGCTGATGTTTGGGGTTATGACATTTATCTACTTGCATGGAGCCCTGCCAGAATTCTAACATTCACACTGAGAGTGAGAGTAATGTTATGGTTTATTTCTAAGATAAGAGTATTTGTCCTGTATTGTGCAGTATGTCTTTGGTTAGCTTTTTTTCTTTCACAGTAATGTAGAATCTCTCCTTGTTTTATAGCAAATGTCGGAGCTGGATTCAAAGATCCAGGAGAAGGCCATGAAAGTGGATATGGACATCTGCAGGAGGATCGACATCACAGCAAAACTCTGTGATGTGGCACAGCAGCGAAACTCAGAAGACATGTCCAAAATGTTCAGTGTTAGTCCGTCCAGGGCCCCACCGGTGTGTGTCATACACACAGGTTTCCATATGCATCACACACAGAACAGTTGATGGCCAGAAATGATGTCACTGCACAGCAAAGAGCATGCAAAGGCAGGACACAGTCAACACAGCTTATTTGTCAGACAACTGTACATACATGCAACACATACCCATACCCACATACACACACAAAAAACACAGATTTGGACAGAACACAGACAAAAAGAAGACTGCTAATACAGCATTATTTTTCCTTTCCAGAAAAGGTTAACACATTTCATGTATATAGCTGATTCAGACACTTTACCATACATAACTTTCGGACTTTCATATGTACATCCAGCAACAGCATATAGTACTTCAGAAAACTGTTTATGCTGCATACAGTCAACACTTACCTCATTGTTTATTGATTTGCTGTTCATTTAAAATGCTGCATTGCCAGAACTAAGACATGTTATTTCAAGGAAATGTAATATTACTGGATACATGTATATAGTTTATTATTACTGGTTGTGAGTTGCAATATAAAAGCTATGTGAAATGGCTGGTTTTATGCACTGCCTGATGCTTTTTCTGCATGTGTGTGGTCGTAGGGGACTGTGGTCTGCAGGAGAAAGGAGAATAAGGCTGTGTCAGATGAAGAGAACTCCGAGATGGATGCCGATCCTAGCACCTCGGAGGATGAAGTGCCCGGAGTACTCAACATTACGGATGAGATGAAGCGTATGCTCAATCAAATGTAAGTGGCAACTGTCTCTGCAATTTGGAATTGTCATCCCTGACCTTGAGTGGTTCTACTTGTGACATGCTGTGGGACAGTGCTTTGTAAAAAGGCTTGTAATTGGTCAGTGTCAGAATGTCCTCTGACCCCACCAAGTGGAGATTAAAAGAAAAAAAAGCTTCTTAAGACAAGGACAGAAGGACATTTTAACAAAGATATAGTTCTTATGTTCTACATTTATATAGGTAGGTGGAAAGACAATACACGAGTTGCAATGTTTTTTTCAGCATGTTTTGTTTGTCCACTTGGCTGAATCTTTTCTTATCTTTTCTCTCCTGTGGCAGCCGTCGCTTTTTGTCTTCATGTCCTTTTCTTCTTTCGCCCTTTTTCCTGTCTCTTCCCTTGTCTCACCTTTCCCATCGCAGACATTGCTCAGATAACTCATTTGTTACTAGGCGGGAGACATTTGACATCGATGATGACTGTGACAGCCTGATGTGGGAAGAGAATGAGGAGACGTTGCTGCTGTGGGAAGACTTCACCAATTACAATGTGCCCTTTGCCGTCAGTGCCACGGGTAGCACTCCAGACTGTGGTGGGGCTAGTCAGGAAGCTGTGAGTTCACTTCCTTCTCTCAGAACCTGACCTTACAGAATGCCTAGGGGCCAAAATTCATGCTACTGAACATTTAATGTGCAAAGTACATATTTATGTGCAACTTTTTTCCCCTGTAATCTAAATAGACGTAGGTCAGATTAAAAAAAAAAACATTTCAGTTTTAAAACAAAGTTATTAGGATGGAGTATATGGTGACTCTCATGGTTTGTTCTCTGCCAGGGTTCACAGGATGGCAGCCTAGGCAGCCTTATTGATGAGACTGAGTCTCTCTTCAAAACCAGAGAGGAGGAGTACCAGGCAACTATTGGACAGATTGAGGTCACTGAGTCTTGTATATTCTTCATTGAGCACAGGGTTTCTGTTTGGTGGTCTGGTGAATAAAGTTGTTATTTTTATCATTACTTTCTTCTGTTCTTTCTACTTATGGCTTTCCTAAGGAAATAATTACTGTTCCTGCCTGTAACATCTACCGATCATATTTACTAAAATGGGGGACTGATTTGTGCATTAGATTAATTTACCTAGTCTCCTTCAAACAGCTGGCACCCCTTCCTGATATCTTGATTTATTTCCTCCTTTCCTCTCTCTCCCTCTCTCTCTGTCCTCATCCATTGTTGTTCTATACACGCATTTTCAGATGGAGCTAGCCACAGCGAAGAGTGACATGAACAGGCACCTGCATGAGTACATGGAGATGTGTAGCATGAAGAGAGGCCTGGACGTGCAGATGGAGACATGCAGGAGAATGATTAAGGGGGGCAGGTACACTTTCATCCTGCATGCACAGTTCCCCATCTCATAGCGTGTGAGCACACTGAAAGTACAGAAATCCTGTGTGATGGCAGTATGATGAAAGCATACATTTTTTATGTTGCTGAAATGTAGCAAACAAAAGCTAGAAAAAAACAGTAATTGTTTTGCAAATTACTTTGCATTGTTTTCCATTGTTTTCAATCAGGGTTATACATGATGGTTGTTTCTGTTGTTGGGAAACCCTAAAAAACTGGGCTACATTTCATCCTGGTTCAGTGTCACACTGACCATGCCCTTTGTTTGTTTTGTTTGTTTGTTTGTTTGTTTTGGGATTTTTGTTGTTCACAGGAACTCTCCATCCTTCAGCTCTGTGGCAAGCAGTGACTCAGGGAACACTGACGAGATTCACGACGAGTTGGACAAGGACGGAGACACAGAGAGGCCAGCCAGCTGATACCTGCCCAGCCTGGTCCACACTTCCTTTGCTGAGCTCCTATCAGCTCCAAAACCTCTCAACATTAGGCCAGAGGTACTGAGCAGTACCAGTCCAAAGGATCTCTGATGAACAGGTCCCATTTTGAGAATTCTGTAGGTGCTTTAAGTCTTGGTTTCTTTGGGGTTGTTGCACGGGTGGGGGGGGTTGAAGAGGAGGTTAAAGGTAAAGAGAGGTACTCCCTTGCTACAGGAGCACTTTTAAAAATGTTACAGTTTCACTGCTGTGCTCTCTTCTTTTGTCTGCTGTAGCTCCACCCAGAGCTTATAGGGTAACCTGTCAATCAGGTCAACCTAAACAATCACAATCATCATTCACCACAGTGTCACAGAGTAGAAAAGCCAAATCTATGAAGCCAAGTTCACAGTCTTGCTAGCAAGAGACCACAGTATTTTACAGTGGTGAAATAGAAAAAGAGCCATCTCGCATGTGTGTACCTTTGAACATTCATTAAGAAAACTGTATATAGCAGTCAAAGGGTTGTGCAACAGATTTATAGGCCATTTTTGCAGACTCTCTTCACTAATGGAAACCCAGTGGTGTGTGTGGAATGCAGCACAGCTCCAGCTGAATAGTGCTATCTTCCAGTTCTATGCAATCAGTTCGCCTTATTTCAGGATGTGTGTTCGTTGTCTGACATCACTAGCCTTGATTCCTGGGGCAGACATTCCTCTTCGTCACACACAGCACTCTTCTCTTCCGCTGAGTAGAAGGAAGTAGGTGGCCTGCACTGTTTACAAGCTCGAAGGGGGAAGATGTGGAGATTTAAGTGCCCATCTTTGGGGCTCTCTGCGAATACATGCTGACTATGCTGTTATCTGTGTTCAACATCAACATTTATTCCAATTCTACAAAGCTATGTGCCTGAAATTGTGAGGGGCTTTGTTTTGATGACCTTTTCTGTATTTGCATTGCATTTAGAAATAAATGTACTCTGTGTGAATGTGCTGATATAATTCATGTTTTGTGGGGGATTGTTGTTTTTTTTGTTTGGGTTTTTTTTGGTATTATTTTAATGATTATTTGGGGACTCAGCTTTTTTTCAGATTTAAGGTAGAAGTTCTGATTGTACAATGGACAGTTTCATTAGCGCATATTACACTACTCCCAATTACCAGGATACACAAATGTAAATGTATTATCTCAATTATAATGATTTCACTGCTTTCATTTATTGTCAGACCAGCACACCACAAAGCAGTCAATTATGCCAGCATGATGATGTCAACAACAGCCAAATGTTTCTCATTTGGCCAGCAGAGAGCAATGTTCTATAAAGATTCGCTATTCAAACCCTGTCAGACAACTTGCTGAAGGAAGCCATTCCATCAATGGCCTTTGTGTTTCTATTACTCTGTGCAATTGTTTGCTTTAAAATGTTGGCAAATTAATGTACAGTCATAAATGTTTACAACTATTATTTAAATGTTAAGAATAATTTTTGTTAAAGATTCATTTTGTGTGTGATTTTATTTGATATATGATTTAAACACTTTGTTACCAACAAAAGCCCTCTTTCAAAGAAGAAAAAAACATTTAAATCATTACATGAATTTGTGAAAAAGATGCACAAAGCTGCTAAATACGCTAATATAATAATAACTCATAATAAATTCACTGGGAAATGATGATGATGATGATGATGATGATGATAATATTAATTAGCCACTTTGATTATATTGTATGATTTTTTTTGAAAATCATGTTTGAAATTTCCTAAGGTATCAAATAGATCAAAGCTTGCTTGAGAATTTTTTAAAACTTTCCTTTTATATTATGGTCAGGCTGACCAATTATTGATGCTCTTCTTTGGAAAATTAAACCTGCATTAACAGAAATCTTGCATTTTAGCCTAAACATTGTCCTCTTTTTATTGTCTAATACAAACAGAATGAGTATACTGTGTTTCAGACTTCCTTGTTAATCACTTCCTTTTTAATCACAAAGAAACAGCATAATGGGTTTACTTCAATTACTAGTTGTAAAACAGACGCTCATTTTCAACCAGACTTAGTGACATGGTAGAGGTAATCATACTACTGAATGGCCATGAGTGCATAAAGTGCATTTATTAATCTATATGGATAGGCTACTAATGTGGCTGAAATTGTAGCATAAATGTGGAGATCAGAAGTTTAAGGAAGTAAAATAAAAAGCAGAAAAAGTAAAGCCAGAAGCATCATTGTAAGTTTAAAAAAGTCCACAAAACCTTGGCATCCTTTTCTTCACCTTTACTTTGCCTCCTCAGGATTGCCATTAACCTCAAGTACTATCATTTCAAACTCAGAGCATATCAGAATACCTCAGTTACTGAATATGTGGTCATGTAGATGCATCATCTACAAAGAGCTTTTCCAAAGTATGTAATCAAGCTGTCTAATCAAAATTAAACCTTTTTGTTTATGCTTTTCTCTTTTTTGTTAAGAGTGTGCAAGATTGGTTCTTCTATAATTGCTTTACTTTAATATAAGTATCATGCAGTATATTGTTTGTTCACTGCATTATATATTATGTTCTTGGGTCTGTAAAACTTTTAGGAGAATGTGACTGTTTAGGGCAAATATTAAGTCAGGGGTCTACATATTTTACTTCCTAGCTCTTTGGTTAGAGTGCTTAATGTGCCTGATCTGGCAGATTAAGAAGTTTAAAAAATGCTACAATACAAACACTGTTATGTAGATAGGGATTCATATACCATATATTACTTTTAACATTTGCACTCAGCTATACTTTTCAGTGGATGGCTTATGTCTTAAAATATATGTAATGTTTGGAAAGCTCATACATAGAAATGTCCTTTTATGTATTTTTTTCTTTTTCTTTTAAAGTCTTGGAATACACATATATTTGAAAGTGTGCTTTTGGGGTCATTGATTAAATATTTGCATTTGGTGGTGGGATGTGTATACAGGTGTTTCCAAATGATGAATGTGATTGGTGCTGGGGTTATAAAAAAAAATAAAATAAAAAACGTATTTCTCACCTCTGTTTTTTGGCTTGTCAAAGAGCACTGAATATTGTTTGTAAGAACTGGACATCATATGACACACAACACATGCTAACTGATTTTATTTTCTGCATGCTACCTTTGTTCTAAACAATGGAATTATGTACACTCACTAATCACTTTTTTTCTCTTCTTTTTTTTCTTCTTTTTTTAGAAATGCCTACCAGGCTCACTGGCTACTATTTTATTCTCATGACTTCCAAAGGGTCTGCTTGTGGCGGAATTACCTGAACATGGATGTGTTAACATAAACAAAAGAGGAATGATTTTGATCACAGATTTTTATTTAAATTTAATTAGCCTCTGTTACATATCGGATGACAGGTGTGTTGAATTGGGTCTGTTTTAAAAAATTTTATTTGAATTACTGATCTTAAATTTCTGGGGGATGGCACATTACACCAAAAAGTGATAGCAGCATGGCTGAACCATGAGTGGACTGCTACAGCTCAACTATCTGGTAAATATTTTTAATGAAAAGCACTACCCAGATAGCAAGATCCTTTGAAAGGCTTTCTGGTACATGCGCTGCTTGAGCAGATGGGCCATGTTTACTAAACGCACCTGTATAGGTTTGGAACAGTCTGTAACTGACAGCGGCAAATCTTAGAGCTTACATGAACAGCCCGGCAAACAATCCCCTTTGGGGCCCATTTTGGGTTTCCTTTGGGCAGTAAGGGCTAGAGCTTGCCCACAGACAATCTCATGATGCCCACATTAGTTTAGCCTACTTCTGGCCCTTAGAGGTCCAGACTGGGCAATGCACCATATGTCTTCCCCCCAGTCAACGCCATAGTGGCCCAGAGTAGTTTAGCCCACTCAGGGCCTGTGTCAATTAGCCCACTTCTGGCCCTTACAGGTTTAGGGTGGGCAGGGCTCCATAGGTCATCTCCACAATCATCTTCACAGTCAGGACAGCATAGTACAAATAATACTGGATTACTGTAAAGAGAGAGAAACATCAGCTTTAATGTTTAATCAGCTTTAAGTTTATATTATAGCAAAATACTTGATTGGTACACTGTATTGTGTCTTGGCAGGCTCTTTTCAAGGGTCAACTCTCAAATACGGCCATTGGGGTGGATTGTTTTCTTGGTACTTGCCACAACTAGCAATTTAATATTAAAAAGGTATGAGTTTACAGCAGGTAAGGTATCCATGCTAAATTTGTTTCAAATAATCATATGCACAGGGCTGTGTGCACTTCACATGTATATGAGGAATGCATGTATTTAAAGAGGGTGCCTGACAGTTTAGGGGAAAATGTTGGCAAAAAGTATTTTCTACCTCTATTTGTGGCAAAAAAAATATGTAAATGATCTTTCTGCTGTCCTGATGCATGGCAGTTAAAAAACTAGCAGTTGGTGGACACTGGTTCTCATGTAGAATATGGAGAAGGGAGTTAATTTTTTATTCTTTGGCATCTCTATTGATATTTTATGTGTCGCTACAATGTTGTGATGTTAAAGGAGCAAGGGGATAACCCCATGAACATGCTGAGGAATTTGATGCCATGATATGTAGAGGTACACACATGAGCATAGCTTACTTTCAAGAATCATGTCTTTGTGTAATTATGTAGTATCTCAGTAATTCTCATTATTTCATTTTTTAAACTTCCAGTTTGTGGTTAAAATATGGTTTTGATTTAAAACAAAATAAAGGCAAAACTTGACATTATTATTTATGCTGTAAGTTTTGTATTTATTATGTTTAAAAAACAGGCAATTGAGTTAATTTGCGGTATGTTATTGCATAACTTATTTCATCAGGCACATAACAGGCCCTTAAAGTGCAGCAAGAAGAAAACCCGCAATCAGTTTTGAGAAGATTGCCAGCACTTTCTTGTCTGTTCATCATTGATGCATTTTCCTACATAGGATATGACCAGTGCAATCACTTGTGCATTTCAATTTTGTATATTTATTTTTAAAATTTCTGTGCATTTTTACTATTGGATTAATCATTACCGTACCTAGCAAATTAGATTCTCTGTCCACACACTTTCTTAAAGAAATTCTACCTTAAGTAATTTAACTTTTACTCAATTTAAGAAACTCCTCCTTAAACATTATGTACCTAAATCATTTAGACCACTTATCAAAACTCTAACCTCGACCCATGTCAGCTGTCAAGGCACAGGCCGATCTCATACCATTTTTTCCAAGATCCTAGAAAAAGCTGTAGAGAAGCAGCTAAGTTCATACCTAAATCAGAACCAGATACATGAAGTTTTTCAGTCATGGTTTAGGCCTAATTGTAGAACCGAGACAATGAAGATTAAAGTAGTTAATGATCTGTTGTTAGCTTCTGATCAGGGTTATGTGTCTTTGCTTATATTGCTTGATCTCAGTGCAGCATTTGACAGTTAATAGATTTTTTTTTTATTTAGCCCTTACCAGTTTGTCAACATAAACGGAGACTTTTCAGCATACAGCAAGGTTAGTTATGGTGTGCCACAAGAATATGTTCTAGGACCCCTGCTTTAAAAAATTATAATTTTTTAAATAAATAAATAATTATATATATAATATGCTCACTCCAGGAGGTGCTCAGTTATATGTCTCAGCCAAACCAGAGGACAAATATCAACTTAGTATTATTAAGGAATGCGTAAAGGACATCAGATGCTGGATATTGAGAAAGTTTGTCTCACTTAATCCTGACAAGACAGAAGCACTTCTATTGGGCCCACAGAGAGTTAGGACTTTGCTCTTTAAGTACATAGTAAAACTTGATGGTCTCCAAATCACACCTTCTTTAATAGTTAAAAAGCTTGGTGTGATCATGGATCCCAGTCTCTTGTTTGAAGCTCATGTAAATAATATTTCTAGGATAACCTGTCAGGAACATTTCAAAGATTAGGAACAAACTATCTTCACAGAAAAGTTAGTATTTATCACTTCCAGATTGGACTACTGTTATGCATTACTGTCAGGCTTAAACAAGCTCCAGATGGTTCAAAATGCAGCAGCCAGAGTTCTTAGAAGAAATGAAATGTTTGATCACATTACTCCCATCATAGCTACACTACATTGGCTCCCATTAAAATTTGATTATAAAATTATTCTAATGACCTACAAAGCACTGAATACTCTTGCCCCAAAGTACTTTCAATGTTCGAGATTCAGACACAGTCTCAATATTTAAGGCTGAAAACCTATTTGTGTAGTCAGGCATTATATTAAATTCTTCCCTTCCATAAACACTGTGTGCACAATTATTAGGTTAGAGAGTATTTTTGACCATATCATCATTTTTATGCATATTTGCATAAAATAAACTCTGTAAACTTGAATGCTTATTGGAGTTAAGCATATCAGGTGATGTGTATCTGTGTAATGAGGAAGGGTGTGTCCTAAAGAGCTCAACACCCTACATCAAGGTGTGCATATGTATTAGGCAGCTTTGAAAAGTAAAAAATTGTAGGTTTTATGGATTGATGGCTATGGGCAGCTTTGGATGGTGATACCAGGGAGTTCTCGAAGGAAACTGTGAGGTCATGGTAAGGGTTGGGAGTACCTGGGATATACAGAAGCTCGGTTTTACTTGAGTTGAGCTCCAAGTGGTGGGCTGTCATCCATAACATAATGTCAGTCAAGCAGGTCTGGAGAACTGCGTGTCAGAGGGTGGAAATGAAAGAAATAATTGAGTGTCCTCAGCATAGCAGTGGCAGGAGAAACCATGAGAAGATTTTGCATCACCAAAAGAACGAGTATACAACAAGTATACAAAGAGAAGAGTCTACACGGTCCAGTGGAGAGTCTACACGGTTTGGATGTGGATCCTCTCCATGTCACCTGATAGGACTGTCCCTCCATATAGGATTTAAACCATCTCCGTTCAGAGCCAGTCACACCAAGACTGGACAGAACAGCGAGAAGAATGTTGTGGTTCACTGTGTCAAAGGCTGCTGAAAGGTCTAGAAGAATCAAAACAGATGACGTTTGTTCGTCACTGCTATGAGGGCTGTTTCTGTATAATGTGCCGGTTTGTAGCCAGACTGGCTGGGATCATGCAGCTGGTTCTGGGTGAGGAAAAGAGACAATTGATTGTAAACTGCTCGTTCGTGGGCTTTTGAGAGGAAAGAGAGAAGTGATACCGGTCTGTAGTTGGTAACGTTGGAGCCGTCGAGTGTGGCTTTCATGAGGATTGGTATCACCCTGGCGGTTTTGAATGCAGTATCCAGAAGGAAGGCACATATCCAGAAGAGATGAAAGGAAGCAGATCTCTTGAGATTGTCTGGAACAGAGTGGAAGGACTTGGGTCCAGTGGACATGTAGTCGGATTACTGGAAGTCAGGAGTTGAAGAATTTCGTCTGAGGAGAAAGGAGAAAAAGAAGTCAGAGAATTGAATGTTGGGGAATGCACACTGGTTGGAAGAGTGGGAACAGAGGAAAATGACTGGTGGATTGGTGCAACCTTCTCTTCAAAGAAGGTGATGAAATCCTCAGGAGTAAGAGATGAGGAAGGAGGGGGAGGATTGAGGAGAAAAGAAAAAATAGTGAAGAGCTTGCTTGGATCAGATGCTGATGAATCGAATTTTTCTCTGTAGTTGTAGTAGTCACTTGATCTCTATGTATTATTTATTATCTATATGCCTATTGCATTTCCTTGTTCTTACCATACTAAGATGACTTGCATTAGATGCTATTTACAGATGCTAATTAATTGTTGGCCTTATTTGCTTGTATATGTGCTGATGTGTTATCCAAATTTATTTTTTAAAAATAATGATTTGTTTATTTTTTGTACCTATAATAGCAGCGCACATTTTAAATTGGAAAAAAAAAAAAAAAAAAAACCTTCAGCTTACATGTAACCATTGTCACTGAAAATCTACTGTAACACATTAAGTGCTTGTTACTTTAAGAGTTTATAAATGTGGCTAAAGAAATTTGAAAAAATGACATACAGCAGGCTTTGATTATTTCAAGGTCTGTAAGTTAGGTTCACACAGTATTATAAATTATAACACTTGTTGTGTTATAATGGTTATCTTTTATCTTGCTAAATGGTAGGCTTCTGCTAACTAGCTAAGTTTCTAATGCCCCCTGTATTTTTACATATGTATTATTCCAAGTTCTGCCCAACTGCAATAAAATGGAATGTCTGTTCATGGGACAGCACGCATCTTGGAAACTTCCAGACACTAATGGTTTCTAACATTTCAAGCACACCAGTGTTTACAGCTGCTGAGATCTGTCTGCAGATCGTAAGACAGGGTCAGAATGTATAAGAGCGGAACTGGTCTAGCAATTCACCATTCAGAAAAGAGTGGGTGAGCTGACCAAACATAGCTGACTGCGCTCATTATGAGGAGGAGCTTAGACACCAGAGCATTTCAGACAGAGGGTGAAAAGAGATATATAGTATGAGAAAATAATGTCTTTTTGGACATGTTAATCTATTTTAATATACCCCAAAAATAAAGTCATGAACTTTGAAAATAAGCACAGTAGCTCCCCTTTAATACATGTGTTTAGATGTTTGATATGTTAAAATGTAAGCTTGGGTTTTTATGTATATATTGTTTATTATTCTCAATATAATCAAAATAATGTAACATCCCTTCATGACACATGACAATTCAATTCATGATTCACTTTAGAACAGGCACAGTGGAGCGTTGATTTACTCTATGTTACTGGATAAACAATTGGAGAAGTAAAAAAGATTTCTTAAATAAAAAAGGACTTAGCTGGGGCATTTGTTGTCCAGGAAGAAGGGTCAGAGACAGAACTGGGTGAGAGGGTTCTATTTATTTCTGAATAAAGAACACAAACAAAACCAAACTATGCTCTCATGTATAACTTATAGAGCATGTAGCTGCTTTAGAAGTAATCTTGCTGATTGCCCAGGGAACAAACTCTTTCAGGAAACAACCAGTCTATAGTATTTAAACAGGCTACACATGATTAGGCAAAGGTGTACTGAATTTCAATTAGCCACTGAATTACCTTGACATTCCTGTTGACGCCCTGTGTTGCCAGACACTCGATGAGGTCTCCACAGCCACAGCAGCATACTTTATCTTATTTAATATTATATGGTAAATCAAAACACACCATCTCATCTTTTGTAAATCTGTCCCTTTATTAAGTCTTACACAAATGCCTTCTGAGCATTTTTCTTTATTTTTTCTTATGAAAGTTTCTAACATGGACTATAACATGGATATAAAGTGTAGTCATAATCTAAAATTGCTAAAAATTGCATGTCGTGGTTTTTTTTTTATAATTACATTTTTTATTTTATGTCTTGCATCCTTTCATTTTATATTTCCTTGCATTATGCCTTTTGTCTTTTCTTCATATTGGTTATTTTTTTCTCTGTTCTTTCATCTGACCTTGGACTGCACATTTTGGTTGGCATAAAAAAAAGAAAACAAATCTTCCTCTCTTCTCTGTTATTGATTCCTCCGAGAGCATTTAGAGAATTAATACGTCCTTAAAGATCGGTTTCCAGGTCGGTGCTGGAGCAGGCAGAACAGTGGAATCGAGTAAGCAGCAATTAGGGATATGAAATTCACCCCAAAATCTATTAAATTTGAAACCATCGGTCCGTGGTTTCGAGATTTAAACCTGTGCATGTGGTATACGCATCATGACGTGAGTCAGGCCATGAACTCTCGTGTTAGAAATTGCTTCCATATAATTGGCTGACAAAGGACATCTCCTATGCTGAGTGGCCATTCGGAGACTCGCCCCCAGGCACGTTCCATTTAGTCCGAACATGGGGATGAGAGACCTATCATAGTACAAGGATATTTTTAGTATATCTGGTAATAATAACCTAAAGTTGTTTTAATTTAATAGATAAACTTAGTATTTTGTTGTATTTTTTAAAATGTCGATGAATAAATGCATTGTTAAATAATCAAGACACTAGGAAGTTATTCCACCCCCTCAACACGCAACGGTGCTTTCGTATTTCCGTGGATTGATGTAGCTGCGAGGTTTGACAGTTAATCGACGACCCTTAAAAATATTCACCTTGATAAAGGTCTTTTTCTAATAAGCATTTGCTTATTTATTCTTCTTCTTAATCTTTGTGGCTTTCCCTATCGAGACATGTTGCGACTGAAGTCGGCGCTCTGTCAATCTTGGAGGAGGTATGTAAGTCTCACATGGTCGCACATACGACTGCTTTACTTGTAGTCAGTTGGCCTATGAATATTTAGGAATCTCTAACACTCGTAAACAAACGTTTCTTTCTAGCAACAGAAAACTGAATGTCTGCTCCGCCTGCTGATTGCATATTGCCATTCGTGCATTTTATTGTAGGTGTTGTAGCGTCTTCGAATGCTGAGCACTAAGCATACGTTACTGGAGCTAACAAGCAATTAGGATCCTGGTCAGAATAACTAGAAATTAATTTGGAGGTTGCCAAGATAACTGCAGAGTTAACAAACCTGACTGTTTAAGACTAGTTTCGTCCGTGTTTTGAGAATGGACAAAGAAGAGTTTTAAAATTAGAAATTAAATTTCAGTATAACTTTGTGAAATTACTAGTTTTGCAGAATACTGTACTCTTAAATATGTCTAAATTGCTGTTTCAAACACTGGGGCATGATATCACATTTAAGTAATATGAATTTTGCCCCACCACTTTTGGAGGTGGGACAAATGCATTCTGACGTAAGCATCTATATCTTGGAATGGAAGAGAGCTAATGTCTCAAAAGAACATTTGGTACCACTGGTAAAACCTGACAGAAATGGTATGACATTAAATAATTTCTGGTCCTTGTGTCATAACAAATAGAAAAATAGTGGGGTTTTTTTTTACATGTATGTTTGGTTGGTTGTTTACAAAACCTACAGTGAAACTTTCCCTTTTGGGAAACATGGAATATTTCAAATAAACTATAAGTCAAAGGCCATAAAAGAAATAAACTAACCCTTGTTGAAGCTGCCCCCCCAGGTTTAGTTTATTTCATTTATGGCCTTTGATCTATGGGATTGTGCCATATGAGTTTTAAAGTTCTTTCAAAATCCTGGGAGACATGGTGTTTAATATTATGGGTGAAAGTAACAAATGGTAAAATGCTGTAATTTAAGTAAAACAAGTGATAGCTTGCAAATATATATTCTATTCAGAGCACAGCTTTTAAATGTGAGTGCAATAATAAGGAATCTGATTTTTATTTTATTTATTTTTAAACCTTTTTTTTTTTTTTTTTTGCTGTCATGTAAAATACAAATGTGCCCTCTCAAATGTACCCTACTGTTGCTGGAATTTGTGCTGCTATTCAGTGTTCAAATATATTTTAATCTTGTACAAATTTGCTATTCTTTTATTTGTGGAGTTGTGAAACATTTTGTCCTTTTTAGTCTTGGATTTTCATGGTAACACTACTGATAAAAGTCACCAATCAAATGTTTTGATCAAATAAATTTGTTTCTGACTCTCCCTAGCATTCCCAATGGTTTTCACAGCCAAGGTGAACACACCTAGAGTCTGTAGCATAGATCCACAAAGTCACAGGCTTAATAATGGTCCGTAAAGATTATTAATGACTTTATTCCTTCAAAATTTGATGTCTAAGCGAAGAATACATTTTGAAAGGGTTGTTGAATAAACTCCAGTAAGTTCATAAAGTCCATAAAGTCCAGTAAGGCATTCTGTCTCTGGTCTTGACTGACAATTTCAACTTCATTTGCACACATGAATTCTTATTATTGATGCATTTGCAGAAAAAAAAATTGAGATGGTGAATGCTCTCAAGGAGATTGTACTTTGGTGGAAAATGAGTAGCTAGATGAAAAATAATAGTAGGGCATAAATTAAATGCTTTGGTTGTCTGAAATTATTGAAATATAGCTCGCTAGATGTCCTTGAGTACAGCAGGCTAATTCAGATGAACTACTCTAAGTTAGCTTTAGATGGGTAACTTCGGTAGTTCTGTCTATTTATTTATTTTTATATATATAATATTATATATATATATATATATATATATATATATATATATATATATATATATATATATATATATATATATATATATATATATATATATAGCTATATATATATATATATATATATATATAGCTCGTCACACTTCCCGTGGGTGGTCACAATAAAATTATGTATAACATCTAAATTTGTTGGAGGCACTTTTCTATCCAAATCCTCCACCACTGGGAATCCTTGGGCAAGACTCTTAATGCTATAATTTCTCTACCTTTTGAAACACAAGAAGAGCACAAATATAGATGGATAGATAACTGCACAGATTTGAGGTCTGTGTGAAATGTTGAACCAGGACAATTAGATGGTAAGTGTGCTACTGGACACTTACTAGGCAGGACAACATGGATCTAATGGAATACTGTTATTAAAACCCTTAGCATGTTCTGATTGGCTTTTTGCCCTTTTTTGTTTGGTGAGAATGCAAAAGCAAGATCAGAATATGTTTCGTAAACACAGAGGCTAAATCTGAGTGAGTTCAAAGATTCCCCAAACAAAAGAACAGCAAACGTGTCTAAGAGCAAATGTATCTGAAAACATGCCGGCGGCAGTTTTATAGTAGAGCAGGAAAAATCCAAGCGAGAGCAGGGTACATTTGAGTGTGCACGTATGCACTTTGCGTTAAGGCAATGGAACTTTAGTTTCTGGTTTCCTATGCTATATTAGAATCATGAGTTCTGGTAGAAAATTTTGGAAACATGGTATGATATCCTACCCAGTTTCAGAACGTTTCCCTGTGGAGCTATGGAGGTTAGGAATGAACCAGTTTTGGAGTTCCAAGAGAGGAGTAAAGAGAGAGCTGAGCTTGAAAAGGTACACACACACACTCACACACACCCACACACACCCACCCCTAAACAAAAACACAAGCATGTTTGATTCTTCCTGTGGAATGTAGCCACTGCAGTGCATTTTAACTAAGGTCTGCACTGATTTGCCAGGCCCTACAAGACTTGAAGGGAAAGACAGAGGAAATTCCATGTGTAATTGGAGACGAATATGTGTGGACCAAAGATATTCAATATCAGATGTCTGTGAGTACATAACCAGTCCATCTGAACCCAGTTGTCTGTGACCTGTCAGCCTTGCTTGTCAGTATAAAAGCTCTAACACAGTTGTTATTCTGTCGTGTGTGTAATGCAAATACGTGAGAGTGTAAAACAGAAGACACTTAATATTTGTGTTATCAGTGTCCTGATAGAACGGTGTATTATCCTTCCTATAGCCTTTCAACCACTCCCACAAGGTGGCCAAATTCTGTTATGCTGATAAGGTAAGGAAACTAACTTGCACTTCATTGCCCAAACTGATTAAATGTGACCAGACTGAAACTATTGCATGCTGAAAAAGAAATAAAAACACTACCCGGCAACTTTTTTGTTTGCTCAATCTTTATTTTTGCAGGATCTCCTAAACAAAGCCATTCTGGCGTCTTTGGCAGCAAGACGAGAATGGGACCTTAAGCCAGTGACAGACCGAGCACAGATCTTCTTCAAGGCTGCTGAAATGATCAGTGGGCCCAAGAGAGCAGAGGTTCTTGCTAAAACGATGATTGGCCAGGTAACATTTCATGTGGCAACTTAAACTTGCACAGCCTCAGTGTGATTTAAGCAGAAAAAAGTAAATTGAATTGTTTAGTCTGAATTATGCAGCATTATAGTGCACTTTCTTAACTTCCAATGTCTTCACTAATCTCTGTACCCTCTCCTACAGGGTAAGACCGTGATACAGGCTGAAATTGATGCCGCAGCCGAACTCATTGACTTTTTCAGGTTCAACGCCAAGCATGCAATTGACCTACAGCAGCAGCAGCCTCTGGACAGCGATGGTAGCACCAACACCATGCTTTATCGTGGGCTAGAGGTGGGCTCCCTCTTCAGTAGAGTCCTGCAGGGGTGACTCCCCAGGTCTGCCACATTCATCCTTAAGATTACCTTGGGTCCTCCATTATCCCGTCTCCTTATCTAGTCCATTTTTTTTTTAAGTTTTCCCACCTCTCTAATGTAGCTCAACCTTTTTTCCCAGAATTATAAAATATATTCTGATGCTATAGTCTGTGGCATAGTTTGTATTGAAAGTGACAAACAAAATGTTTTACTATTTTGTTATTGTTAGCAAGACAGTCTTCCATTATAATTGTTTGTCTTATATTTATCTTAGCCTATACAAGCAGTGGGATAAACCACCTTTTATTTAAGCATTAAACACAATTTAGTTTATCCACAATAGTATACCATATTATGTACAAATGAAAAATTTGTATAGTTCCATGTTTATTCTTAAGTAAGCATGTGATCATAAACAGTTCTGGAAGCCCTGTCTTATTTCCACAAATTTTTGGAATCTCCAGCATTGGTGGGAGGGGGTTACATTAATGGTAAAAGCCATCAGCTCCACATGGCTACATAGAGGCCTCATAAATCCACATGCAGAATAGGCAACATGTATCCAGCAGTCCTTTCTGTTTTGATCTGCATTTTTATCTTATTCCCTTGCAGGGCTTTGTAGCTGCTATTTCACCGTTCAATTTTACTGCAATCGGTGGAAACCTGGCAGGCACGCCAGCAATGATGGTAAGCGTATTATGTTTAAACTGAAAGCAGGAAATCAATTTCCATTCCTCTGGCTTATATCCTTAACTCAGTAAAGGACACGAGTACATACTCATTGGCTAAATATGTTATCAGGGTAATGTGGTGCTATGGAAACCCAGTGACACTGCCATGTCTGCTAGCTACGCAGTCTACAAGATTCTGCGGGAGTCTGGCCTGCCGTCCAACATCATCCAGTTTGTTCCAGCTAATGGGCCTGTTTTCGGGGACACTATCACTGCTTCAGAGCACTTGGCCGGAATCAACTTCACCGGCAGTGTGCCGTATGACTTTCATTTTCCTTTGATGTTCTGGATTAACCTGCCACTCATTGAGCACCAGCTATTAATATCACTTTAAGATTTAATTATGGCTGGCATTGGTGTTTCTCTCTGAAACAACTCTTAAGGACAAATTAGTAGGAGGCGGTGTTGTTTGCGGTTGGGAGGGAACAGAACATATAAGATGTATTGAACAACAGTTTAAAATACTATGGCTTTGTTTTGTTTTTTATCTCCAGAACATTTAAACATTTGTGGAAACAGGTGGCGCAGAATCTGGATAACTACAAAAATTTCCCTCGTGTGGCAGGAGGTCAGTGATTTTACATTACCTCCCAACAAATCTTTTCCTTAATCTTTTCCAACCTGCACCTTACCCTCATTGATTTATTGTCCCTCTTAAATCCATTTAACCTTTGCCCAAAATTAACCACATGTTCACAATTCTGGTCAGTTTTGCTTGAGGGCTAAACGTATTCTTTTTGTTTGTCTATCAGAGTGTGGTGGCAAGAACTTCCACTTTGTGCACAGGTCAGCGGATGTCCACAGTGTGGTAATGGGCACCATCCGCTCAGCATTCGAGTATGGAGGCCAGAAGTGCTCAGCTTGCTCCCGAATGTATGTGCCTGACTCCCTTTGGCCGTGCATTAAACAAGAGCTTCTGGCTGTGCACAAACAAATCATAGTGGGAGACGTGAGTGCAGCTACTTTACTTGCTGCCAGAAATGACTTCTTTTTTTTATTTAAGCGGCCATTTACTGCAGCTGAGTTCAACATTGTTTGGTAGCTTTTCCAGTATTACTGAGTACTGTAGTAATGTTAGGATTGGTTTGTGTTGTAATTATGCTGAAATGACCACAAAGAGAGACTATTTGGCCTTGCATGTTCTATATCATAAATACATTTTTCTTTAACTTTACAGCCAGTTGAGAATTTTGGAATTTTCTTCTCAGCAGTAATTGATGACAAAGTAAGCGAAAACTGCCTGCTAATTCTTTTAATAGGCTATAATCATAGTTAAATAATTGTATAACAGTGGCTCTCTTCTCCAGTACCTATGATTTATAAATCTATTTATTCTTTCTATTCTTTTAGTCCTTTTCCAGAATCAAGGGCTGGCTTGACCATGCCCAGACCTCTCCTAATCTAACAGTGATTGCTGGTGGAAATTGTGATGACAAAAAGGGATACTATGTGGAGCCTACAATTATTGAAACTAAAGACCCACAGGATAAAATAATGACTGAGGTACAGTTATCCTGGCATTATTCTCATATGTAAATGTGTATTTTATTTAACATTTTTTGTTTGAGCTTCTGGTGTCAGGCATGCTCTCAAACAGGATCAGAGAAGTGTATGGTTGAACTTTGAATTGAGATTATTCACTTGTGCAGTTAAGCGTAAAATGCAGCTCAATGGGAAAGCTCGGCTTGTACAAACAAACCATTCTCCCTTGCTTCTAACATTTGTACAGCACTGTTTTTTGCAGATGATTTTGCTAGTGACCAAAGGTTTTGAGAATATTTACATATACAGTTCAACTAACAGATCTGAGCTTTGTAATTGTTTTCAAAGAACATGCGTCATGAAATGAGGCAATAGTATGGGATGATAATAGTAGCGATGATAATTCTGAACACTATATCAGAATGAGTGATTTCTTTTTGTTTCGCTGGTAAGAGCTATGCTTTCATTGTTTTTGGTCTAGTTCATGTGTGTTAGTGACTGTTAAAATCCAAGTGCAAGCGCAAAATAACATTGTAAGAACATATTGTACAAAAGAACTTTTTTTTTTTTACATGAGAAATGTAACCATTTTAGGAGATCTTCGGGCCAGTTTTGACCATTTATGTCTACCCTGAGAATGATTACAAGAAAGTATTGGACTTAATTGACAACACATCTCCATATGCTCTCACAGGGGCTGTCTTTGCCCAGGATAAGTAAGAACCACACATTTTCCAGATGCGTGGTTGGTTTACCTTGGCTGTTTTACTGCTACCAACTACCAACTGTTTTACCTTTCCTGATTTGAATGTTTGTGAATCATTATACTTATTCCTAATGGTGGCACTTGTTTCAGGGCTGTTTTGGATGAGGCTGCAAAAACACTGAGAAATGCAGCAGGAAATTATTATGTAAATGACAAATCAACAGGCTCCATTGTGGCCCAGCAGCCTTTTGGGGGCTCCCGGGCATCAGGTAAATATGACCATGTCCACAGTACCTTAGAATCCACTGACATATTTTCTTAAGTTTTGAATTTCTCCTCACTAACATTGATATCTCTTCAGGTACTAATGACAAGCCTGGTGGACCACACTATGTCCTCAGATGGACCTCGCCACAGGTTGTCAAGGAGACCCATGTTCCACTCAGAGATTGGAAATATAACTATATGGGTTGAGTGAACGCTCTTGTTATATTCACAGCATAACCCATGATCCATAACTCTGTTCTAATGATGGCTTCCCCTCCCCCCAATTTCTCAATCAAGACCAATGAAGACACCAAAGTGCTTATTTATTTTACTTGAGTTAGCATTTATCCTTTCCCAAGTTGCTTTTTGAAAAAGGCTAGTTCTCTTGGAACATTACAAAACAGATGGCAAATCGAACTGACCCCTTATAGTGCTGCCCATGTCCAGGGTGTAGCCATGGAAATGTGAGCGACTAGGAAAACTTGAAGGAACTACTACAGTGGCTCTTGTAGTTCACTGAATTCACTGCATATGTGATTGTGTTTGGAAGATTTTAAGAACCTTGACTTGGCAGACTTTCATTGCCTGCAGTGGCTTCATAGTCTATAATAATATACCATGCTTCCCAAAACAACAAATTTTACAATTGAGCCCTTGCAACATAAAAATGTATATCAACCATTTCTCCTTTTGTGAAATCAGTTTTTAGTTTTTGATTTTGTACAACTTTAACATTAAAATGATAAATATACTTTAGACTTGCCTTACTTTATTCATGTGGGCATTGAAAAAAATAAAACTTGCAATTATGCTTCATATTGTTGTTATTTTGTAGAAGGGTTGGTGGGGGGAGAAAATGGACATGGTTGGGTTTTTTTGTTTTGTTGCAAAGACTCAGTTAGTTATTTTAATTATATTTATTTTAGTTCTATTACAGTATTTTTAATGTTATCTGCAATAATGAAATCACAAATATATAAATAACTACCAAAGCCTGATCTTGGTAGTGTTCCGATTTAATGTTTTTCTTGGTTTTCCTGTTTTTTTTTTAAATGAGCTGTGTCCCTTTTTAATGGGGGGGGGGGGGGGACCTGATTTGGAAAAAAACGAAGTACAAGTCAAGGTTCTCTTATACCTAATTAAACCACTGGTCTACCATCTTTTTCAACTTGTGTGCGGTGGAGGCTGGTTGGCAGTCAGTTTTTGGGTTTTTTTTGGGGGGGGGGGGGGGGGGTTGTTTGTTTTTTGTCAATATTTGCAGTTAAAAAATTATGTATAGAAGAAATGTGGGTTTAAACCACAACACACATTTAACCAAACAGAATTTTAAATGTGACAAATTTGTACTGCTGTAATAATTATCTGCCAAAAATAAAAGAGCCTATTTTTGTTGACTGGTATGGCATATCTCATGTACAAGTAGCTGGTTTTTAGGTTTAGTGTAAATTATCATCTTTTCCATCATATAAAAGTCAGCCATCATGGCTGAATGTATTCAAACATGGTCTTTTAGAAGGAAAGAACCTGAGGCTGAACCATCTAATTAAGCAGCCAGCCTGTCTCGGACTCAGACCCTATAGAATTAAGTTAGCTGCAGAGCCATTGAGAGAGTGAATAGTATCAACTCTGTTCTCTCTGATGGGCCATTTGTCATTGTACAGTGTTGCAATTTTGCATTTTTCTGAGATGCTGGCAAACCTGATAACTTTGTGGAAGATGTAGCCTGCAAGATGGAACAGAATACGTTTCTCAGTGTTTATGAAGTCATGTGCATCTTTGTTCACCACTGTCAGCTGTTTGACCTACTGATGTGCTGTCTTTTGCTTTTTTTTGGTGGCTATCTAATTTCTCCAATAGATCCAATTGACTGTCTACTGGCTGAGAGGTGGTATCGGCTCTCCCTGTCGCTCCTCACTACTAGCTGACAGGGTGGTATCAGCTCCATCTCTCTTGCCTCACTAGCCATGTTCTTCACTCTCACTTTCCCTTCTATTAGTCTCTGCATCTCTCGTTCTTTGAAACTTGTGTGTGAAAGATACTTATTTTAAGTGTCATAATTAGAATATAAATATAATATAATTATTAAGAATTCATACTTATACCTGTGTCATCTCAACATCTATAGCATTAATCAGCAGCTATGGAGTCTATATTTACAGGTGCAGAGGTGTGTTGTGGTGCAGTGGTCCTCTTTTTTGAACATGGCCAATACCCAAAGATGGTGGGAACAGCATCAGCCTACTCTTAGCCTCATCTCGTTTAGTTTATCGCTCAGTTTTGCCTATTAACATAAATAGACCATAGTGGGTGAATACACACTAATAGAGAACACTTTTTATACTTAAGTTTATTACATGTCTAAAAGGCAACCAAGAACATGATACTTTATATGAGTTCATGTCACATCAGTAACTGATGCCACTTGAAATAATTGGTTAAACTTGGTTATACTTGGTTAAACATCAACAGCAAAAGCTAAGCTTCATGTTTGAGGTTATTAGAGATTTCCTCAAATAAATTTCAAAATGTTAATCAAGTGCATTAACACTTTAATCAGCAGATAAATATGATCAAGGATCTGCATTAAAAGACATGATGCATCTCAATCTGTTCCATTGCAAGTCACATGTTGCCCCTTAGTGGCCTCCGATGGTTTGTACCTGTTTCATTACTTGAACATCTGTTACTCTTGCCACAATTCACAGGCTTTGATCCCAAGCAGCTCATATCAGTGTAGATTTGCGACCAATATTTTTAGTTCAGCTCACATTTCAATCATTCCCAAAGTTCTGTTGGAATGAGTACACACTTACCCAGCAGAGAGCGTTAAAATACGCTGTTTTATTACCTGACATCCTGTGGACAATGGATCCTGCAGTAATATATTCTTGATTCATTCACAATTAACTACATGAAGATGTCCAGGAGCTATATTCCAAGTCACACTTTCAAATATGATCATAATTTTACGAAAATATTTCAGTTATCTTAAATCATCTTAAATCAAACAAATAATGATCAGTAACCTTCTGTCACTGTCTCTTATACAGTAAGGTCAAAGCTGCAGGCCAGTAGGCCTGTTGGTCACATCCCCAGTAGTAACACTTTATCAGCACATTATTGGCACAGTTTGTACAGGTTCCCCTTATAAGCCTTAACGGTTAAAATTGATGTGCCTGAGAGAATATATCCTTCAGTAAACCCCACCATTACACTATATTAGCTCATGACATTCATTAACGTTATTCCTTGAATTATTCAAATGTCTATAATAGCTGTGCCTCATAAGTTTGGCTTGTGTGAGAAAAAAGCCACAAGTCCAATTTCATAAATTCCATCTCTTAAAAAATACAACTGAAAATATGCAAATTCACAAACAAAGACTTAAATGCCTGAGCCATGCGATGTGTTGTATTTGGGCACCAGTTTCTCGTGGAATGTGTAGTTATGGAAATTGTGTAGAGTGGAACAAATGCAAATCTCTTTAAATCCAATCAGCTTCAAACTAAGTAGTCTTGTGTTTTCTTTGTTGTTTTGTAAATCTATTCAAATAGATATCAAGATGAAAGTCTTATTACTTTTCCAAGTAGTTTTTTTTTTGTCTCAAAGTACATATTTTGACAATTCTATCAACATGATAGATTAATACACCTACCTGTAAGTTATACAAATAGGCATAGTTATACAAGTTATACAAGTTATACAAATGGGCATATCTATAAGACCCATATATATATATATATATATATATATATATATATATATATATATATATATATATATATATATATATATATATATATATATATATAGATCATTTATAGGCCTCTTGTGTAGAACATGAATGTTCCTTTGTACAATTAGTATAAATGTAAATGGGGAATAGTTAGAAGAGCATTTTTACATTTATACTAATTGTACAAAGGAACATTCATGTTCTACACAAGAGACCTATAAATTATCTCTTTCGTAAACATGTATGTCCTTAAAGCGTTCACGTCACCGTGGTCTCTAAAGTGGCTGCGCACCACTCTTTGAGTTGTACATTTAAGAATAGTAGGCACATGTTTTACTGCCCTCGCACAGTCTCCCCATGTCTGCTTTGGGTTGTTGCGTTATAAATTCGTTTCGAACTGTGATAAAATGCAGTCTTTTCTCAACACCTAGCGAATCCTTCCGCGTAGCTCTATACCAGTGTACCCATGTAGTGCTCGCGAGAACGGGATGCTTTTCAGGCAGATCACAGCCATGTCCAGAATGTCAGCCTTTCCGAAGTTGGAGCTGATCTGTTTAGGTCTCAGCATGCCCTTGAGAAGCAGCTTTAGTTGCTCGATGCTGCTGTCTCTCAACCTTTTCTCCTGATTGAAAAATATGATACTTAGCTTTAATGAGATAATTCTAGCAGAACCAAAATATGTTGTCAAGTCTAAAAACGTTTAACATATCCATTTCTATAGCTGAAATACTTTCTTTCAGTCGTTTTAAACTCGCGAGGTGCCATTGTTTTAGCCGATGATGTCTCCTGACAAGTAGGTCGTGTGCTTCACGTGCTAAACTTGGCTCTTTTATAGGCCGTGTTTTAGCGAGTTTCCTCATTTTAATGTTGTCAGGACTTTCTCACACCCGGGGGCTTATCCTTGGCTAAGGGGTGACAATATCTCAATAAGATCCGCACTGCTGCGTGACTTGCAGAAGACAAATGAGGTCAGAGAGCGAACAGGTGGAGTACTAAATAACTACTACGTCCTTGTTAGCAGACTATTCTGGGCCAAATAATCCAACTTCTGGGCCAAATACGGTATATTACTGCCACTTTCGGACCAATTATGATAATGGAAAGTGAACTGTGGGTCAAAACTACTGCAGTTATAGAAGCCAAATGTAAGGTCATTTTAACTCTATAGCCAACATGCAATGTAAGTCATTTCGATTTTGGGCGAAAAACGTATTCAACCGGAGACAGACTCGGCGAATTTTCTTTTCCTAACCATCGACTAAGTAATATTAAGTATTTAACATTTTTACAAGATAAAAAAATAAGTTCGGAATTTCCCGTTTTATTTTCCGTAAAGTGAACTGTAAACTCAGAATTGCGAACATAAGACTACAGCACGTGTACAATGCGCTATTTTACTACATGATTGGGAATGCATGCTTACAACTCAGATGTCAGAAGTATATTATTGGGATATTTCGCTGGTATGTATCGCTTCTTAGCATCGGAAAACATATTATATCACAATGCCCTACATCAAATTTTTAATTATATGGCGTAGGTGTCTGGATTTCTGTTACGTAATCCCTGCGATAACAAATATAGTCATATTTTGCCTATGGTAATTAAAATGCACTTAATTACTATGTGCATCATTATCCCCTGTATCATTAGAGCATCTGTACGCTTCACTGAGAAACCAGGACTAATGTTTTGATAAGTTCGGCACGCTTCTATGGGCCTTCTGTTGAAGCGGTGCTGTGGGAAAGTTAGGATGAAGTTGGCTCCATGCTTAGTCTTTGAAGTTGACGCACGACAGCTCAAAAGCGCAGCTGACTCCCGTGCGCGGGAAACTGCAGTCAGCGAAGGCGAACGATAGACAAAAATGTATATTGTTTTCTCCTATTTAAGAAGGAACAAAAGAAAAACCTAAATAAAATTAACAAATCTGAATAGCCTACTAGGTTTACAGTATGACCCCCAGATTATTCGCATTCATTGTAATCAGACTGATATTTTTAAATGGACTATTGAATCATTTCTAATATAGGTACATATCAGAAATTATTCAATAGTCTAACTTAAAAATAATAGACTGTTACACTCAGAAGTCAATGCAAGGGTCAGAGGTGACAACATGTCAGCAAGATAGCAGTCTGTATAGCAGTATGTGTTTTTTTTACCTTTATTCTAGCCTTTATAGCAAAAGAAAATTTGATCTTGCCCTTACATTTTAAGAACAATGTAATACCAAAAACTGAACAACCCTCTTACTGCATTGTCAAATAAAACAGTATACATGTGTGCATGTGGGTGGGACTGCACTGCAATGGAGGTTAACCCCAAGCTCCTTTCCCACACTTACTCCCAGCTCCCGCCAAAAGTAGCTTGTTTAGGCACAATGCGCTGCTACCTCCCTGTGATACAGCCTTTTACCGCTTGCCCCTTGCTTGACACTCTCAGCCACACACAGAGAACGAGAGAGGCAGATGCTGGGCGTAATGCTCAGCATGATCTGTCCCCAGCACTCCGTCAGTGCAGGACCTGGGAAACCCTTGACCTCCCCTCACTGAAGTTGAATCTCGACTTTAATGGGAGTGATGCTTAATGGCATTCAGGGGTCACATGACCCAGCATTCAGACAAACCTTGAAAAGCCACTTTGAGTGCAAAATCATGGTATTGTTGAACACCTTCTGCCCCATTAGGAAGCAGTCCCTATGTGTCGGCACTTGCCAACATGTTTGTGGTCATTAATTTAAAAAAAATGAAGGAAATAAATAAACCTGAAGAATCTTCTACAAAAATGTTAAATTTTGAGCATTGTGCTCAGTCTACAATAGATTACTTTATATTTAAAATTTTACACTTCTTTAGTTAACTCTATTGTTCTGAACCCTAAATAGCATTCAACAGGTGAAAACACGTTATTGGCATGACAGTGATGGTGCATTTAAATAAATGCTCAGTGACCTGCTTAGGCAGGTGCATCATGCGTGAGTGCATACATGCCTCCAGGCATGTGTTTGGTTATGTGCTGCTACACTTTGATGGGATCTGTCAACAGGAGTCTACCTGTAGGCCTTGCTAAGGTGTGCAGGAGTGAGGGGGCTTTGTGTGTGTAAGCAGAGGTCCAGATGGTCTATTGAGGCTGAGGAATAATAAAGCACACTGGATCAGTGGCATCAGGGTGGGGCTAGCCACTGAATGGGGCCAAAGTGTGGGAAACAGGCACAGGTTGAAGCTCTCACACATTCCTTGCTGGAGACGGTTTCTTTGGCCATGCTTAGATACTTGGGCAACTGGGCACACAGCCATAGACATTGTGTGTGTGTGTGTGTGTGTGTGTGTGTGTGTGTGTGTGTGTGTGTGTGTGTGTGTGTGTGTGTGTGTGTGTGTGTGTGTGTGTGTGTGTGTGTGTGTGTGTGTGTGTGTGTGTATGTGCATGGTGTATTATGAGGCCATGGCTTTTCTTTTCTGAATGAAGGTCCAGTGTGGAATGAGCCCATTCTTTCAGTGGCGTCATCTGTCATTATGACTCACTGCTTAGAAATGTGTAGCTTAAGGACAGAAAGCAAGACCACAAAACAAGTGAGGATTTCCTTCTAAAGTTAAACTGAACATATGGTGCTTCTAGACTTCAGCAGAATGATTGTGCCCACAATACTATTTACTAAGTCTTTCTGTTTAAATGTCTGTGTCCCCTTAGGAAATGATTGTGTATAAATAAATTATGATTACAATTAACATGAAAATGAATGTGTATGTCATATTATATAACATATGGAGGTTTTCGAATGCCTTCCATAATGGTGACAACTTGCGACTTGATGAAAACAAGTTCATGTTCACCTCATGTCTTCCTCAAAGTGCCTTTGCAGCAGATGGTGAAGACCATGTCCATTTAGCAAAAGAGTGGGAGGGGGCACTGTATCGGGGGTTAGTAGATTTTGCAGCAGGGAGCAGGTGATGTGGGAGAACATGCACGCGTCCCACGGACCAGCGGAGCCTCTGATCTGAGCAGCAAGTTCAAAGGGCATTTGTGGAGGCAAAGAGGAGGGGCCTGGATTCTATTGACTCGAGGACACGTGAGCAGGATCTTGCCTGGGTTTCCCACACTATCTGTCCATTTATTACCCTCCTTTCTCCAACAGAGAGAGACTGCAATGAACAATTGAAGTGTGCCATCCTTGAGGGCTTGGGATAATTGTGCTTAATTGACATTCACAGTGAATGCATTCCTTCCAGAGCGAGAGACAGAGAGAGAGAGAGAGAGAGAGAGAGAGAGAGAGAGAGAGAGAGAGAGAGAGACTTTCTTTTTAATGAACTAAATTAAATCAAATTTTTAATGTGTAAATTGTCTTTATAAGCTGCTAAATAAGATGTTGATTATCAAAAAAAAAAAATCAAAACCTACAAACAAATAAACAAAAAAACCCAGAAATGTATCATTCACCTTCCTCTCTATGCTAAAAAATGTTAAAAACGTGTTTGTGTCAGATAAGGAATATGATGGTTTATCTTTATGTCAGTAGCTTTTGACCTCCATCTGCAGATAGTTTATCAGACAGAGGGTAGGTTCCCAGATAATAAAATTCTAACAACTTGGCTTGTGTTCAGTTTGTGTCACTGATATCTGGAAGACCATCTCCTCCGTTGGGCCTATGAGGTCAGTTAACCATGAAATAATTGATGCTTCTTCTATTGTTGAGGACGCTTCACCCACAGGCCGCTGAGTGTGGGAAACCTAATCCTGCTTGGGCCTCATGCCTTTGTAATGCTAATGAACTGCTATAAATAGGGGAGAGAGAACCTCACTCCAGAACAAATCAGACTCACTCTGCTCAGTGAGGCACACTCTCTTCTTCTGAAACAATGGCTCCTACCTACCTGCCTACTACTGACTACTCAAAGCTCTCCAACAAGGAAAAACATAAAGTAAATATCTCTATTGCTTTATCTTCAATGACTGTATTTCATTGCTTTCTTTTTCCTTTGAATATTTGCATTTTTTAAAAAAAGACTTGCTAATGAAATTTCTTTGTTATTTAACAGTTAAGAAAACCTGTTGTGGAGAAAATGCGTAGAGATCGCATCAACAACTGCATCGAACAGCTCAAGGTGATGCTGGAGAAGGAATTCCACCAGCAAGACCCCAACACCAAGCTGGAGAAAGCCGACATTCTGGAGATGACTGTTGTTTTCCTGAAGCAGCAGCTGCAGCCCCAGATCTTAGCACCTCAGAAAGCGCACTGTGATGGCTACTCTCAGTGCTGGAAGGAGACCATGAACTTCCTGTCTTCCAACTCCAAGCTGGACATGACACTTCAGCATCTTAACTGCTGTCAAGAAGTCCAGAAAACAAAAAAAGACCTCCACGTGTCTCCACCTGCCTCACAAGCCAGCCGGATTTCAGTCAAGCAAGATACTAGTGTCCACAGAGCTGTCTGGAGGCCTTGGTAGAGACACTGAGCACAGCGGCTTTCTCATGTTAACCAGATGGTAGTTTTACCATCTTTTATGTAGGAGATATGTTATTTCCAAGGACTTTCGATATGGAATGTGAAAGAAATGCTTTTCTGTTCAAGAAGAACGTAAAGGGGAAAATATTCAAATTGAAAACTATTTTAGAGCATTTGGAAAATGAGCTTTGTAAGTTTCTGTTGTGTCAAATAGCTTTTTTTTTTTTTTCTTTTTTTTTGCTTTATCAAGTAAGATTTTTTATCTTTTGTAAGTTTTCCTGAATTCTGCTTAGAACCTAAGCATATTAATGTGTTGTTGGATTGTTTTAATGTAATCCTTGGTATTGGCCTTTTGTAAGGGCAATTGAGAAATTATCATCTCTGTATTTTCATGTGCCATAAATATAGTAGACACTGTGTGTCTCTTGTTTTTAAATAAAGATCATTGCTAAAATGAATGAAGTGACTTCCCCTTTAAATGTAGTCAGTGTGTCATAATAAACACTGATATTTTTTTTTTACCAAGTTCCTTTCATATATTGGGATTATAGCCCTTCTAAACTGAAATGAAGGCTGTTAGCATTAAATGAACTTATAATTAGGGACAATCAATATTAATGCAAAATTGCACACACTTGATAAATGATGCAATCGGACCTTTCAGGAAATAAACTATAAAGTCACGCATGCTTTCATTTTTAATGAAACAGCAGAAACAGCATAAAGAAAATGACAATGTTTAGTTTTACTTGGGACATAATGTGCAATTAATATTTTTTGTTGTTATTTTGTTTGTTTGCTTAGAGTCCCAATAATTCTTCACATTGCAGATATTTGATATTCAGTAATGACTATTCTCTTAATGTTTTATGTAATTAAATTGCTCTTGGATGGGCTTTTTGTCATTTTCCCCTTTGCACTAATATAAGCCATAACTATTGTTTAGTTATAAGTCTATTCTGCACCTATAAACATGATTTGATAATAAAGCCTGTGGAAACAGATGACGTGCCGTTTACAATACATTCATCTGCGTCTAACAGTATGGGTCTGAGGAGCTTGTGGCTTTCCCACACTCATCATCCAATCAGAGCCCTGTTTGTAACACTTCATAACATCAATGGCCTGAGCCCAGGGGCAAGGCCAAGCTGGTGGAGAGAAGGAGGGGTGCTTCAGAAAGGGGAGTGTGTCTCTCAGCAGGGGAGAGTGTGAGTATACTAAGATCTGACTTTGTGTGTGTGTGTGTGTATTCTCTTCAAAATCCACTACTTCATGTCTTGTAAGATCTTCTCATAGACTTGTGACACAGTGTGTCTTCCCACAGTGTGAAATGTGCCAGTAGTTTCAGCAACTTGATCAAAAAGTACCATCTTTCAAATTAGCATCTTTCAGATACACTCTCACAAACTCACCATACATGGCATTTGTTTTTTAGATTTTCATTAGGCGCAAGTGTTTCAATACAGATCATAAAAATAAATATTATATAAACTTCAGCATTAACCTATTATTCAACAAGTGGATTTTAACAAGTAAGTAGCCATCTCCCTGGGGACGACTGTGAATGTGGAGCCAAGGGGTCGGAATTCACACAACCATGCCTAATGGATAATTTAGCGCGGCACACTTCTTTTGTGTCTTGGCTGAAATGAGAGACCCTGTCACGATTGTGGGAAATCCTGAGAGAAGACAGCCCCACACATGTGATGAGCAACATGGGCTTGCCTCCCTTAAGCTCAGCAGCTGTCTGATGAAACCAGAACTGAAAGCACACAGTGCCTATTATCAGGGGTTTGGTTTTGGTGTATAAACAGGGAAACTTACCTTACATCCCCCCTCCCTCTGGTTCTTTTAAAGTCATGCATGCTTATAGTTTTTTTCAAATGTACTCGTGTACTTGTGCAACATTCCTGCTTGAATAGATATGCTTAGAAGAGAAATTATGAGGAAACTTTATTAAAAGGATTATATTACTATTATTGGTCATTTTTGTTTAGCCTTTTAGGACCTTTTATAATTATACATATTATACATACATACATACATACATACATATATATATATATATATATATATATATATATATATATATATATATATATATATATATATATATATATGGACCTGTCAAAAGTGCATAGAGGGAAATACAGGGAGCAATTAAAAGTTATGCATGTGACTGAATATTCTCATGAAAAACATGATTTTAATTAATTACAAAAGATTTTATGGATCTTGTCTATAGTTTGGCAAGTGGGTCGCCTGATAATAATACCTGGAACTTACTGCTGTAAGCCAGAAATATCATTGTTCTTGCCCACTGTACACTAGTAAACAATAAATAATGAATACCTTCTAACCACTTTAACTGCATGTGATTTATATAATATTCACCACAGCCAAAAGTATAGTTTGTCAAAGGGTATGTAATGTCTAATCAAAGAATATGAAAATCAGATTTTACATGCAGTGATTTTATTTTTATTCAAGAGTCAGCATGTTAAAATAACAAATACTCATCCCTTTATAAAAGGTAACAAAATAGGTTAATTACAAATATCTGATTAAGACAAAGTGCTTCACAGGTAATTCCACTGGAATCAATAACAGAGCACATGACCTTTAGCTCTCCACTATGAAGCTGAATTCCAGCTAATAATTGCATGTCCATAGGTTCCACTATAAAATCATATTTTATCCCCTTCTGGTTAACATGAGAAAGCCGTTGTGCTCAATGTCTCTACCACGGCCTCCAGACAGCTCTGTGGACACTGGTCTCTTGCTTGACTAACATCTGGCTGGCCTGTGAAGCAGGTGAAGACACGTGGAGGACTTTTGCTGCTCTCTGGACTGCTTGACAATGGTTAAGATGCTGCAGTGTCATGTCCAGCTTGGAGTTGGAAGACAAGAAGTTCATGGTCTCCCTCCAGCACTGAGAGTAGCCATTACAGTGGGCTTTCTGAGGTGCTAAGATCTGGGGCTGCAGCTGCTGCTTCAGGAAAACAACAGTCATCTCCAGAATGTCGGCTTTCTCCAGTTTGGTGTTGGGGTCTTGCTGGTGGAATTCCTTCTCCAGCATCACCTTGAGCTGCTCAATGCAGTTGTTGATGCGATCTCTACGCATTTTCTCCACAACAGGTTTTCTTAACTGTTAAATAACAGAAATTTCATTAGCAAGTCTTTTTTTTTTAAATGCAAATATTCAAAGGAAAAAGAAAGCAATGAAATACAGTCATTGAAGATAAAGCACTAGAGATATTTACTTTATGTTTTTCCTTGTTGGAGAGCTTTGAGTAGTCAGTAGTAGGCAGGTAGGTAGGAGCCATCGTTTCAGAAGAAGAAAGTATGCTTCACTGAGCAGAGTGAGTCTTATTTGTTCTGGATTGAAGATCTCTCTCCCCTATTTATAGCAGTATATTAGCATTACAAAGGCATGAGGCCCAAGCAGGATTAGGTTTCCCACACTCAGCATCCTGTGGGTGAGGTGTCTTTACAAATCAAACCAAACCATTCCCCCTTTACTTGTAACTCAATACATAGTTATTTATATGGTGCCAAACAATTTGTCATATTATAATGTGTTAGTTTCCATTAATCTTATGATTTTGATTTAAAAAAAATCAAACTATTAACAAATTATGGTTCATGCAGGGAAACATACTTCATCAGTCATTTCCAGTATGATTACAAATTCACTGATGCTGTAATGTTTTGTCTTAATTTTATGAAAACAGAGGTTTGCTCTTGTGAAATGTACTCAGGGGTTTCCTGTTGTAAAGTGTAAAATGTAAAAACAAAAGATATGGCACATATATATAACATCGTGTTAGGGACCTCATAAATACCTATGGGGCACAATATGTTCTATGGATTAACCTGATGGAAAATGAAAAGTATGTATATATATGTATGTATGTATATATATATGTGTGTGTGTGTGTGTGTGTGTGTGTGTGTGTGTGTGTGTGTGTGTGTGTGTGTGTGTGTGTGTGCATCTATTGTACACAAGGCAGGAGAGACCTAGAAAGACTCTTGGGGTTGAAAAACTGAGAGGTTAGTTTTCAAGGCTCTAGAAACAACACTACCACTTGCAAGATGAAAGAGGGTCTCTGAAGCGTGGCTAGGAGATTTTATTGTCTCACTCCAACGTGGCGGATTTGTCAGCGCAACAGGACGCCTAAACAGGTGTTAGGCACACGTTTAGTGGCCCGTGTCTCTGTTGTCCCACAGCAGGAGAGGAAGTACAGGCACATGTTTGAAGACAATGGGAGCATCAAAAAGTACAGACTGCTGTTTTTGTTACCCTTTAATTATCTTCCAGCGTGGGAAGATATTTGTCTCGTTTTCGCGTTTAACGGCGAAAAATAAAGTAAGTAAATCGATAAACCTTTTCCTCACTTTGGTTACGATGTCAAAGTTTCCCTTTCTCTGCAGTTTCGCGAGGTTGTGGACAAAATCCGGAGAGACATAATCAACAGAATCATTGAACCGCAGAGGACTATTTTCTATCAAACCATACAAATGTATGGACAGGCTATTAAACTCAATAAAGCTGACGTTAAAGAGACGGTGGTTACATTTCTCAAACATTTTCTTCAAGTTATGCACAGCGTTTCTGTTTCTCCACGCGCACCTCTACACAAAAGACAGAAGCAATTCAACGTTTCTATATTCTTCAGGACAAGCAGCTTGCAGGTGTGCTTAGCACTGCCGCAGTCTTGTCAAAGATCAGGAAAACAATCTGTTTTGAGGGCCAAAATTGAATTTTGGAGACATAAATGAAGAGGAATTTTTATCACAATTTGCATATATTAGAACATTCGCGTTAGCATGTTAGTTCTAATTCTTCTACAGTGTACAGCAAACCATAAGTTATGAGGCAATAAGTTCCGTTTTTGATTTCGCATATTTAATGTTATTATTTCATTTTGTAAAGGCGTGCTTTATGATTCAAAATCCAATATTAGATTTCCGCATTCATCATATTTCCATTTTGAAAACTAATGTCACTTTAAAACATTATCTGCATTTAAGCTTAGTAGCCTGTGTGATTTGAGCAGTTTTGTCCTTACATGAAAACATAATACCTAATACCTTAATCCTTAATACTTTACTGATAAAAGGTTTGTGGCTTTGTTCTAATTGCTGTAGTTTATGCAACTTCGAGTAACGTTCAAATGAGTGGAGATACATTATTTATTGTGCCTCAAATGTGAGACAATAACAGATGTTGATGTCTATATAACATCCATACAAACAATGCAGAACACATTAAGACACTGATGTAATGTAATTAATAACAATTCTTCACAAGTAAGATTATACCTTTAGAGTACTTATATCATAAAAGGTTAACATAATTTTGTTTAGAAACTATTCATTTTGAGTGGACACAAACTCAAATTAACATAACACATATATAACATTTGAAAACTGAGTTAATTTATACCTGTACCTTCCAATTTATACCTCAACATCACAGTACGGCCCCTCCCCCCGAACGTCTCCTCGTGTGTGTGTTCGTCAATGTGGCCAGGCCCTCCCTCTGTCTCACACCTGCTCCTCATTGTGCCATTAGTATACGTGTCTATCGTTTACGTGTCTGTGTTGTCGATGTTTGAAAACAATAGCTTGCGTGCTACGTCGTGTGTGTGTGTGTGTGTGTGTGTGTGTATGTAAGTAAATAAACATATGTTTCTGTTCAATATGACTTGTCCTCGCATCCTACTCCTCCCGTCACAGAAACATCAGCCGCCGAAGGATGCCTGGGACAAAAAGCAAAAAAAGGAAGGGTAAGAAGACGCAAACTCCCTTCCACAACCATCGCAGGGAAGCTCTCTAAATTTCTGGGCACACTCCTGACTCCCACAGCAGGGGATAGTGTTGGAGGGGGGGCCTGAGTGTGGTCCAGTTGCCGACTCAGTAGAGTCATACGAACCCATGTCAGGCTTCCGGGACTGGTACAATGATGTCCAGTACTCTGAGTCGGACTCCGTAGGGTCCTGCTACCCTTCAATTGTCCTGGCCTCACTCCATATCCCCACAACAGGGGAGGAGGCCACTGGACGATTTTGGCAGAGACCTGGTTATGGACCGGGGTCGGACTCTGTGGAGTTATACAGACCCCAACCAGACTACGAGAATCGGCACCCGGAAGTGGACTCCGCAGGGTCCAACGACTACATGGACTACTATAAGGGTTATGCAGACAGTGGAGAGATGGAGGAGCACAGTCACGTTATTCTGCGATCGGGCTTTAAGTCCGATCATGAGGAGGACCCATCAATGGAGATGGAGGAGGTCCTCCATAGGGAACCTCCCTCTTATAGCGACACTGCAGAATCTGAGACTGATGAGCCTCCAGCACCTAAGACTCCACCTGAGGATCCGCCAAGGGCGTGCTGCTCCGGAGCAAGCAAGCTGCCCCGGGTGACTTGCAAGGAGGCAGCGTCATCATCAGACACTCCTCCCCCTAAGACGAATAGCCCCAGAGCACATGCGCCTAAGCCTCGTAGAGGAAAAAAGGCAGTGGCACCAGTGCCTGCCCCAGAAATGAACAAAACAGCTGCTGTGCTTCCCGACACGCATGCGCAAAAGCCAGAACAGGCGCTGATACCCAAGCCGGCAAAGGACAATTTGCTGGTTTGAGGAGATCAGTGGTGGGGAAAAATATTTCCTTCCGTTTTCATCTGATGATGTCTGCAGGTTCTGGAAATAGTTTAGCAGTTTTAGCTGTGACTGTGACTTTAATTCTTCTTTAACTGGACAGGAACTGGACAACCTCATGGACACATTTAGAGAAGCCTTGACTGACAGCTTCTGAACTTGAAGGGAATGCAAACTGATTTTGTTGTCATCTCAAGTAGTTGACGGTCATCTCCAGGACATCTGCTTTCTTTAGCTTGGAGTCAGGGTGGACCTGAGCTGCTCAGTGGAGCAGTTGATACGATTCCTGCACATCATTGCCACCACTGGCTTCCTTAACTGTAAAGAAATATGACAAAATGATAAGTGAACTGGACAGTCAGTGATTTATAAAGTATGTCAGTGAAAGGCATATTTCTCATTCAACAGATTCTAAATTTACCATGTTAAGTGGTAGATGCACCTTTGACATGATCATTGCTGTAGTGATTGTTGGTGCCATGACAGCTGTAGATCTCTCTGTGTAGAGTGAGTCTGTGCTGCACTGGCTGCAACTTCTTTATTTATACCAACAAATCTCCATTTGAATGTATCAGTCTTTGGCTTGTTGACATTTCTCACACTTTGTAGCCAATGAGAGCATTTGGGCACACAATGAGGAATAGGGAGCTGCCACATGCTCAGTGTTTTGCTGGGGGCAAAGTCCATGTCTCAGGGAGCAGGTGGAAAGATTTAATTATGGAAAATGGAAGACAACATTGTGTCAATCTGGGAAAGTTATGGCACTGTAAAGACAGCAGATCTCCTGTTTGATGGAGGGATCAATGTCACTGACAGAGTATGTGCATCACTGACACTACGTTTTTGGTTTTAGCAGTGTGCTTCAAAGTTCAGGTCTGTGCTTTAAAGTTCAGGTCTATCCTGCAGTTTAGTTTGATGTAAAAAAATTATTCTAAGGAATAAAAATAAAAATTGCATAAACGTTAACATAATTTAATAGAATCAAATTGTTTTCACTGCTATCTTTAACAGCAATGTAGTTAAATGTACCAAATTATTCTACAAAGCACATAATGTGACTTTAGCATTTACCATTTATCATTTTTCATTTTAGATTGTGAAGTACCACTTGCATTTCTGTGGGGATATACATTATCTGTCTAAATTTAGTGTTATAACAAAAGCATTATTAACTGATCCCAAGCTTCTATTATATTTATATATTTCTGTTAAGGGTCTCTTAGACCTCGCCTCAACAACAACAACACACACACACACACACACACAAACAGTTGTACAGCAGTGGTAAGATGAGAATGCCCCAGATACACACTCCTCTTTATAGTGGGTGGGAGTCACAAAGACACATGACTTCCCACACTTTTGCATTCATTTAAATCACCCACATAATAGAAGTGTGTCCACACTCAAAGGAATGACTACCGGAGAGAAACACCGTAATCATATTCTCTTTATTTAAATTTTAAAAAATCATATAAAGAAATTATTGTACAAAGGATGTACAGTATGTAAATTGTGAAATGTGCCATCTCACAATGTTTAATAGTGTTAATGGTGCCTTTTGTTTATATTATACATAAACTATCAACCTTAAAACTATATAAAACTATGTTAATCTGTAAATATGTATTCTCTTGCATCCCAAATTCTCATGCCCTTACTGATTTTTCCTATGTGGAATACCATTGATCTTACATTTTGATGGCAGGTAAGAAAACATCCCACCTGTCCAGTGAAGCATTCCATTAGAGTGCCACTGAGTATAGAGAACTATGAGCCATTATCTCATGCTCTAGGCCTCTGATTGGTCAGACTTGGAGACAGCTAGATATAAGTAGGGGCTGTGTATCAGAAGGTATCATTTAAACTTAAGCCACTAGAGCCAGGCCTACAGGAGTAGAGTGAGAACAACTTGAATTCAACAATTTGACTTCAAGTTGCAAAATTTAAGGCCACTGCTATCTTTAACTAAACTATTTTTTACTTGAAAACTAAAATCTTAACATAAGCATCAAACATGCCTGCCTACATGCACATCAGTCCTCAAGACAGCATTCACTGTGCCAGGTACTTTCAAAAGGATTAAGTTCTTTCATTTGGAAAATGATCATTAATTTTCATGATGGTGCTTTGTATATTTGCATTTATGAGCAAGACCTTAATGTTTTTCCATTTGTTTACAGATGTAAACTCCATAACTTGGTGAGGAAGTGTTTTATCAAAGTGGAAAAACTGAAGTTGTATCTTGAAGAACACATTTACAACGGGAACCCCAACTCAGACCTTCTGGAGAAGATGGTTTCCTTCTTCACTGTGAAGGAGGCCTTCCCCACTGGCTACTCTAGATGCACTCAAGACATCCTGCAGCTTGTCCCTTCCTCAACAGAGGATGTGAAGCCGTTGACCTGGCAGCAGACACTTGAAATAAACTTTCTGAACTACCTCAACGTCACATGAAAATGGAACCTTGCTGGCACTTTTACTCTGGACATTCCAAGAGCTTTGATTTGTTTATCATAATTTTTGAAGGGTCTGCAGCATCTTGTCCATGGAACTGCTTTATAAAAATGCCTTCCATGGATTTATTCAGGCTTGTGAAAGCCGAATAGCAAATCTGAGAATGCAGTTTAGGCATCCTCTTGCATTTTTAAGATATAGTTTTTAAAATCTCATTGAGAGATGTTATTCAGTTAATGATGATTGGAAATTAGAGCATAACATCTGCCGGACATGATGGCTCACTCTAAAAACATGCTTAACTAACTTTAAAAGCTACATTGTATCATATTCTATCACTCCTGATTTTGTTGATTTTTTGTTTCAAATCATTTGGCTGTAATGATTTCCTTATGAAAAAAAAAATGTATGTGTCTACATAAATGATCTGCTGATGAAGGGTAATGAAATGACAACTACAAATGCACTGCTGCATGGAGCAGGACAGAATATTCTGACAAGTGTTTAACTCCTTGTGGAATCACTCCTAGGCGGAGAGGTAAGTTTAGTCAAAGATCTAGCTAGACAGACAGATAGATAGATCAATAGATAGAAAGAGAGAGAGATCACTCTATTTATCCCAGAGGGAAAGTCAAGTGTTACAGCAGTGCAATAGAGAAAGACGGGAGCAAAGTTACCTAACATAATTACAAATATATATAAATGGAGTAGAAGTATTATTCAGTACAATTGTAATATTCAGATCATTAGATATCAGTGCTCACAGGATCCAGCAGAATGCAAGAAAGTATAGTGGTGTGCAGTTGTGTTTCATGGTTTTTGCAGTTAGTTGAATGATCCACCCACAAAATCCAACTGACACATAACCATCATTTCTCACAAGTTATTAATTTATGAGATGTATAAATGTATTTATGAGATGTGACCTCTTTGTACCAGTTACTGTGATGATGAAATGCAATTAACCAAACTTTATTTAATCAGTGGCCACTGTCTGGATAGGCTAAAGTTCACACTTAATTAGTACTGTGTATGGTATGTTGTAAATTCTGCATTTCTAAGCATATAAATGTATTTAGCCAAAAACTGCATGCACTTCTTTAAGTAATGTACAAAGTGTCAAATGTGAAATATTTGTGCTTACAGCACAATTACAGAAGATGATGGTTATCTGAGTCTATGTTTTACCGTAAGCTTTACCCTAGAGTGTATGTTGACCAGCTGTATGTAGGTGATATTAGCATTTAAGAAGGCACACTTCTATTGTTCATTCACAGCCCTTTCACAATGGGCAGAGTGTGGGAAAGCTCAGGAGAGCAGATTCACAGTTGAAGCAGTTTTCAGAGTAGACTCACTTGCTGCCAGCTTGTCCCTGCTTTTATGTAAATTTTAAGGGACATTTTTAAAGAAAATGTTAATCAGGTAGTGCTAAATTATGTTTTTCACTAAAGTATAATAAATAATATATTTTTATCATAATGTAATTTTTAAATTGGTGTTTTATGTGTACACAAAATCAAACATAATACAATTGTTGTTAAATTAAATGATACATTGAGGCCCTTGAAAAAACATATAGCTATACTATATACATGTGAAGTATAATACATAACAACATAGAAATAATACTTAAATTAATAGAGATATACTGGTAGAACATCAGCCAATAAGGATCTTTCCATCCAGATGGTGAGTCAAGTCAAATTTATTTATATAGCACTTTTTACAAGTTGTCACAAAGCTGCTTTACAAATGTATGGGACCAGGTCCATAACGAAAAAGCCAGAGGTGACAATGGCAAGGAAAATTTCCTGGGCAGAATTACGGAAGATTGTCTTGAGGACCAAGACTCAAGAAGGAACTCATCCTCCTTGGTTGGCCCAACTAATAAACAGTCCAAGCTTTATTATATTATATTAATCCATGTAGAGTGAGCAAGATGTTCCTGCATCAATGGATAGATGCATATGCATTATCTACTGCTGGCACTGGGAAATTTTCTGCTGTCATCTTAAATACTTTGTCACCAATGAGTAGGTCTTAGTTGGTATCTCTGCAGGAATACACAAAACAGAAAGATGTCATTAGATTTGTAAAGATGAACAAGGCATGAACAGTCCATATTCATTAGATGTGCCAGTGGTCATCATGCATCTCGGGCAGTTTTACTTGTAGCAGTATAACTAAAAGGGAGAGCCAAAAGGTGACCACAGTCCTGAGGGCTCTCTGAAATATTGCATTCACCCACATCATCATCACAAACCCGAGTGCATGCATGAAATAGCTAGACAACAGTATAAACATCTCAGATTACCAGAAAACTCTACAACTGAGGGCCTTAGGTTCTGCACCTTTATATACTGGAAGTTAATGAAAACCTTGAAAAATAAGTAAGTCTTTACCCTGGATTTAAAAATTGAGGCTGTGTCTGAGTCCTGAATTAAAGCTGGAAGGCAGTTCCATAACTGAAGGGCTTAATAGGATAAGGCTCTTCCTCCAATTGTAATCTTACTAAGTCTACTAATTTTACTAGGTGTTTTGAGAATACAGTAGGCAAGGCTCAGATACTGTGGGACAGGCCATTTAGCGCTTCATATGTCAGTAAGAGAATTTTAAAGTCAATTTGAAATTTAATTTGGAGCTAGTGCTGAATTGAAAGAACAGGACTATTGTGGTCAAACCTTCTAGTCCTTAGTACTGTATTCTGTACAAGTTTATTTACTAGCTTTTTAAAGCAATTATAATAACCCACTCTTGATTAAATAAAAGTGTGAACCAATTTCTCTGCATTTGATGAAGAAAGTATTTGGCTCAGTTTAGGAATATTGCATAAATGTAACAAGGCAGTTTTAGTAACATTACATATGTGTGTAAGATGAGAGATCAGGGTCAAAATTAACACCTACATTTAAAAAAAAAGTTTTGGATGTTACTGAAAAGCCATTAAAATATTAGAATTTTAGACCTGTTGCCTCCTGCAGTCATAGGTCCAAGCAGTAGCACCTCGGTCTTATTAGACTTCAGAAGGAGAAGGTGAGTTGCCAGGTTTTTTTTATTTCCTTTTATTTCCTTATGTAGTTCTCATTTTTGTAAAGTGTGTGGGCATCATCAGCATTACCAGATATATAACTTCTGTAACAAATTGTCACAGTCACAATGGAAGCTAATGCCATAATTAAAAATAATTGTGCCTAATGGTAGAATATAAAATTAGAATGATAAGGGCCAATATTGGCCCTTGTGGAACATCATGTTTTACTTTTGTAAGCTTAGAGCATTAATTTTGTACAAGGACAAATCGACAGCAATCCATCAAATAATATTTAAACCAGGATAATGCTTGTACTCTAATGCCGCAGAGTGTTTCCAGCCTATCCACTAAGATGTTGTTATCTATGCTATTGAATATGGCACTATTATGAAAATACTGTTTTTTCAAGTATTTTGGCAATAAATGGCAGGTTCAAATTTGGCCTGTACTTGGCAAGCTCATGTCGTAATTAGTGATTTAATCCATACCAGTTTTAATGATTTGGGAATATAACTCAGGCCAAAAGCAGAGTTATTTATGGAGTTAATTAAGCATATGTTCTATACTAATGAGCAGCAGTTATTTGAGTGAATGATTTGGGACTGGATCAAATATACATGAGGAGGATTTAGAAAATGTATTGAAGAAATTAGCTTCTTAAGACAAAATGTATTCTAATTGTTTATGTGAGCTAACCAGGCAGCTACCAACATGCATTTGCAGATTAACAAAGTTTGAAGCACATTAATTTTTTTCCTAATATTTTTCATTAAAAAATGTCAAATGTACTTTACTGCTACATTCCTGTAGGAGAAGGAATTTAAGGTGGATTCCTAGTTAGTTTTGGTATCTTATTAAATAGGAATCTTTGATTGTTATTTTTTTCTATTAGAGATTCTTTCTTCTATTTGTTATGATGCTGTCTAGGCTGGGAGGCTGTAACATAGGGTTTGAGTGTAATGGCAGTAATAATGAATAATGGAATGCAAACCAGACAAACAGGTTAATGGCACAGGTCAAGTGCCATTTATTTTGGTGTTCTGATACAAGAAACTGGTTCAGTAACATTTAAACTATGTTCTTTTTTGAGTGCCCTGTCTTGAAAAAATATTCAAGCAAATGTTGTGATAAGCCACTTACTTCCTTCATGTAAAAACCAGCACACAGTTGCTACTAAAAATTAAAGTGTGTGTAAAACATCTTCATCTTCATGTTGAATTCTTATGTTCTGGGGGGAAATGGATAAAGTAGATTTGACAGATTAAATTTGTTAGATCTTTTTCTAATACAAAATAAGCAAGCAGTGGATCCTAACACAAATTTTATAAAATGTATATGAATTTTAGCCATACATATATAACAAAAGGGTTATATAGAAATTATTTACCTGATTTTATAAGTTAATTATAACTCAGGTAGCAGTGCAAAAGTACTGTAAAGTAATCTGATGAACATTCTAGCTCAGTTTACACTTTAACTTTTATTGACCATTTTAAATGTCTTCCTCATCAGTACGGAGAAGGATGGAATTCCAATCCATTATCTAATGAAAAACACATTTGTATTATCCCTTAATTGAAAGCAGTGAATGACCAGAAACAGCAGAGCACCCACTCATAGACCCCTCAAGGACAACTGAACTCAGCTAAAGGACCAGATCTAATATTTGATGCTCTCACTTATGTTGTGTTGCTAAGGTACCAGGATTCAGGATGAGGGACTCACTCTCTAATATTATAAAATTATGTATCATTCAGTACCATTCAGTATTACAAATCAAATAATATTATTTCATTTTAAGTATTGAATATAGCAAAAATTAAATCCTTATAGACCCTACATTGTGAGTTTTTCAATATTTGAGATGCATGAAGATGATCTAGAATTCTAATTATTTTTAGAGGTGTAGGAATGGATTTTAACTTTTGCAGAAAATATTTAAAATATTACTGAGGGGTTTATACAGAGGCCAGATCTTAGTGTTTCCTTTATGCATAATCACTGACTTTTCAACAAACTCATGAAGAAGCCTAGCAGGAACCGCTCACCCATAGACTTATCATTTGAATGGGCACACTTCTATTGTCTATTGCTTGCTCTCAATGGGCAAAGTGTGGATAGCAGCAAAGGAAATTTTTCTTTCCAGCTGGTACAATAAAACACAGGCTTTAGCCATCACTAATGGTGCATTCAAGTCAGGATCGTTTGTACTCCATTGATCACAACATGAATGACTCAATGTGGGAAACTCAAATGTTTTTTTCACTCATATTAACGGACAAAGACAAGATACTAGACGCATCTACTACATCTGGGCTGATGGTTAAGGAACTCCTACCTTTGAAATACCTTTAGTTTATAGCATACAACTTGTACAATATGTTACTTGTATTAATGACGATGCTGAGGTGCTCCTGTAGCTAACCTTGTAGACTGGATAGAGCAAGGTACTAGTAACACCAAAATCAATGGTTGGTCCCCAGGGAGAACACATCCTAATAAGTATTTAACTGATAAATATTTAAGTTGCTATGAATATGAGAGACTACCAAATGCTGTATATGTATAATACAGTAAACTTAATATTAGGGGTCCTTAAAGTCTGGAGGAAAACATTTAAACTCTTTTTTTGTGAAAATATTATATTGTTATAAATAATGGAATACTATTACGAACAATTGCCTTTTTGAGTGTACTGGCTTCTTGTATATTTAGATTTACATCCCACTTCACAATTTTGATTTCCAAGTTTGTCAGCTTTTTTTTCTTGTTATGTAAGGTCCATGCATGTGTATAGTGATGATAAGCATGGTGTCTGTCAGTGAAACTGATCCCAACCTCTGGGAGGTTGTTTTTTATTTTTACAGGATCACAACATTCCCAGGTTTACATGGTGTTCTGTTCCCTTGTTCATAACCCCCATCTCTCTACCTGCTCCCTTGAGACATGGAGCTTTCCCCCAGCAAATAGAACATTGAGGATGTGGCAGATCCACATTACTCATTGTGTGCCCAAGCACTCTCATTGGATGCAAAGTGTGAGAAACTCCAAAAAGCCAAAGACCCACACATTCGAATGAAGATTTGTGAGTTCAGACTGACTCTGCAGTCATCGCACCAGCAACTGCAACGACTGCAGCAATCGTCATTTCAAACATGTAGCTACCACTGAACAAGGTAAGATATATATATATATATATATATATATATATATATATAAAATCCTTGCTTCATTCACTTTTGTTTAATAGTTTGATTATCTTTAGGGACCAATATCTTATTTTTTGTCATTATCATTTCTAGTTAAGGAAGCCAGTGGCGGAGCAAATGCTCAGAGATTGTATCAACTGCTGCATTGAGCAGCTCAGGTCCCTCCTGACTCCAGAGTTTAACCAGCAGTTCAACTCAAAGCTGGAGAAGGCAGATGTGCTAGAGATGACAGTGACAGTCAGCAAAATCAGATGTCAGCAAAATCAACCTGTGGTCTTCATTAGCTCATCACCTATCAATCAAGGTTTCTCCAGACACATCCATGACATACATTTCCTATCAAAAGATAAAGTGAAGACACAGTCCCAAAGAAAATTTTAGAACCACTTCCAAAACTTGCAGCCATCAGATGAGAACAAGATGGAGCACAATTTCCCTCAGCAAAACTGCACAGACAAATATACCATCAGTAAAAAGGAGAACTCTGCCAAGAGCACCCTCTGGAGGCCTTGGTAGTCCTAAAGGCTCGAGGCTCAAACATACCTCTGGTAGACATTATTGACCACATTGTTCTGACATTAGTTATAATTATAATTTTTCTGTTTGGTAAAATTTACTCATATCCAAGATATAGCTTATGAAAAGCTGTTCTGTTATGTATGTGACATTAAGTAAATGCAAAATATTCATTTATTTTTTAAATATAATATTTTCAAAGCTATGTCAGTAAATTTAACGTAATGAAAGATAAACTTTCTGAAAATCCAAACTGAAGATAATACAATATGCTGTTCAAGCTATGTCTAAGTTTTGTTAGCCAACAGTTTAGTTCTTCTCTGCAGTACAGACATTTCACTTTTTATGTGTTTTTTAAAGTGTAATATCATATTGATTTTCTGAAACTTGTTTCACTTTATGGGAAAATTCTGTTTCCTTCTGTGAAGGCTTTCAGCATTCTGGCAATGAAAAAAAATTTAATTGAATGTATTTTAATCAAGGTAAAGCGAAATAAAACAATCAAAAAAGTTGTCATTTGTAGTTAATTCAATTTGATCCACAAGTCATTTACAGATAATCCATGCTTGTGTTGCTCACATTATTACATAGTATATAATTACTGAGATTTAGATAATCTCTGTCACTCTGTCACTCAGTCTAGGGCATACAAATATAATTAATACCTGGTCTAAATGATATATACCATATGATTATATACCAGAGTTAAAGACATTGGGTTGAAATATATGTATGTGTAGTACAGCCTGTTTGGGTTTACTTTCAGAGAACCACAAATATTTCTATTCCACCACATCTCAGAGTTTTCAAATACTAAAGTCCTGGGGGGAGGGTAGATAATACTAATGAAACTAGGCTGCGATTCCTTCTTCCAAACATTTCCCACACTCCACTGCATTCAGTGATGCTTGAATGAACAATAGAAGTGTGTTTATTCAAATGCTAATGATTTCTTTAATGCTCTCCTCAAGGCAAATTCCCTTTGAGAGGGTTTAGTGAAAGTTTATCATCTAATGAAAAGAGAAACAAAAAGTTTAAATACTAAATGATAATATTCAGACATTTATATAATGTACATTTTAATGATACTGCAAATGCCTTATCTTTACCATGCATTAGCTTTTATTGCTATATTCAGTAAAGCTGCTTAGCACGCACACACACACACACACACTATATATACACACACACACACACACGTGTGTGTGTGTGTGTGTGTGTGTGTGTGTGTGCTATATTCACTCACCCATCAAAATCATTGAATTCAGGTGTTTCAATCACTTCCATGGCCATAGGTGTATAAAATCAAGCACCTAGGCATGCAGACTGCTTCTACAATCATTTGTGAAACAATGAGTTGCTCAGGAGCTCAGTGAATTCCAGCATGGTACCGTGATAGGATGTCGCCTGTGCAACAAGTCCAGTCATTAAATTTCCTTGCTACTAAATATTCCACAGTCAACTGTCAGTGGTATTATAACAAAGTGGAAGTGATTGGAAATGGCAGCAACTCAGTCACAAAGTGGTAGGCCATGTAAAATGACAGAGCGGGGTCAGTGGATGCTGAGGTGCATAGTGCGCAGAGGTCGCCAACTTTCTGCAGAGTCAGTTGCTTCAGACCTCCATGTGGCCTTCAGATTAGCTCAAAAACAGTGCATAGAGAGCTTCATGGAATGGGTTTCCATGGCCGAACAGCTGCATCCAAACCTTACATCTCCAAGCACAATGCAAAGCATCAGCTGCAGTGGTGTAAAGCACATGACCACTGGACACTAGAGCAGTGGAGACATGTTGTCTGGAGTGACGAATCACACTTCTCCATCTGGCAATCCGGTGGATGAGTCTGGGTTTGGAGGTTGCCAGGAGATACTTGTCTGACTGCATTGTGCCAAGTGTAAAGTTTGGTGGAGGGGGGATTATTGTGTGGGGTTGTTTTTCAGGAGTTAGGCTCAGCCCCTTGTTCCAGTGAAAGGAACTGTTAATGCTTCAACATACCAAGAAATTTTATGCTCCTAACTTTGTGGGAACAGTTTTGGGATGACCCCTTCCTGTTCCAACATGACTGCACACCAGTGCACAAAGCAAGGTCCATAAGGACATAGATGAGCAAGTTTGCTGTGAAAGAACTTGACTGTCCTGCACAGAGTCCTTATCTCAACCCGATAGAACACCTTTGGAATGAATTAGAGCGGAGATTGCGAGCCAGGCCTTCTCATCCAACATCAGTGTCTGACCTCACAAATGTACTTCAGGAAGAATGGTCAAAAGATTCCCATAAACACACTCCTAAACCTTGTGGAAAGCCTTCCCAGAAGAGTTGAAGCTGTTATAGCTGCAAAGGGTGGGCCGACATCATACTAAACCCAATGGATTAAGATTGGGATGTCAAATTCATATGCGTGCAAAGGTAGACGAGCGAATACTTTTGGCAATATAGTGTATATATTTATAAATGTATGTATGTGTACGTGTAGTAAAATACACCAAGGTTTCAAGAGAAATTGAACATTTTAGACAGAGATGTGATTAAGATTTGAGTAAAAGAGATGCAGAGCTGAGAGGTAAGGTCAATTTCATAAATTTCACAGTTGCTTCCAAACATTTAAAACAGGAACAAATAAATACCCTGTTCTCTACACCATAGCACTGCACTGCAGAGCACATTTAGAATAATGCAGCACTAAATATTAGGGGACATAAGCTACTAGTAGCTTCTAGTTTGACAAGCATGCAATACTATAGTATGACCAACCATCAGTGTCTTTGAGTGGCCTTCCAAGGCTAAATGTGTGATTACAGATATCATGCTCCATGTTTAGGCATGGAGAACACTTCTTGCAATGTAGATAAATGTACAATTTTGTTTCGTAGTGTATGTTCAGCAAGTTAAATACCCAAAAGTTGAGTGTTCATAAAAAAAAATAATACAGCTTTTAATACATTCTTTAATTTAGCAAGGGATTTATGGTGTCAATGTTTTTGTATTTGTGTTTAGAATTTTCAGGTAAAATAGGTAATACCAAAATAAACATACCCTACATGTAAATAAATACATCTCTAAGAAATTATTTGTACCATTTATTCAAAGTAACACTACCAGAAAGCTTGGGAGAAGTATTTTAAATACAGTACGTCTGTCACAGAGAATATCCATTACTACAGTTAATAGATTATTGTAAGGTTTGTAATCAAACATACTTCCCTTCTCTGCATGTCCTGACCTGCAACTCCCAACATTGAAACATATCTTAAATGTATACCTAATCTTTCAAACATAACTGCACCATGAAATGTACACCACAGCACTATGTGAGCACACAAAAAAGTAAATGTTTCATCGCTGTCCATATAAGTAATAATGAAATTGCAGTCAGTTGACAAAGGTGGTATTTCTGTTTTTGTGTAGTTCCTGGGCAGACAAAACTTGAAAGTGCCATTAAAAATTAATTACAAAGATCTTGATGATTAGTAGTATTACTTGTTACTGCATAATGTTTTATTACTGCATAATGCCTGTTATCTGGGTTCATGGTAAAATCACCAAGGTTGGAATATTTCTGCTGAATTCACCATGTCACTTCACTGAGATCTACGATGGGATATTCAAACCTGGTGATAGTCCCTGAGTATTTCATTTAAAAAATAACTTTTTAGGTTATTTACACATTACTATAAATGATATATTCTGTTTGTAAATTACAGTTTTAGGACAACTTTTTGGTGCTACTGCTGCCTGAGTTTTGCTGACGGATAATGAAATCCATGATGAGTTGGGCAGCTTTCCGCGGGCGTTCCATCACCACGGAATGGCCACAGTTGTCAAGGAGATCGACCTGGCATCCAGGCAGGGCGTCAGCCAGCACAGAAGCACCAGACACATCCAATACCTACATCCACACAATGATGTCACATTTTTAACAGTATTCTACAAGAATTTTAAGACCTTTATGAACAGGCATGGTAATGTTTGATGTGTATGTATTTTGTAGAGACTGAACAGATTACAGGATTTTATCATAGTTTCCCCCTTTGTAATTGCAGTTCACATGGGACTTGTGCCATGTGTTTTTTGTTTTGGTAATTACCCTCAACTATTTCTAATTTTCTCTTAATTAACTAGTGTATTTATGTTTGTGTTTGCCAGTGGTGCATCGTTTTACTTCATGTTGTAGTCTTCTAGTTATTTGTGCTCTTCCCATGTTTTGTGTTTACTTACTTGTTTAAAGACCCTGGACATTTCTTACAACTATAGTATGGGATTACCTTAAATAAATACCACTCTTGTATGCACTTGACTCCTGTATCTCTGTTATAGCTCAACTGTAGCTGAATGTTATAGATTTATAGTATCAGTTATTTATATATAATCTACTTAAAAAGACTACCCTACTACCACCACCACCACCACCTATACTGACCATAAAGATGCATTTTCTTCCAAGTAGTTAGCACATTGTAACACAATGAAAATAACATGCGCATGGCAAAATGCTACAAAGAAATGACTAAAGGAGTTCTAAACCTTGAGTTGAACAGCAAGCCAGGCTTAATGTCTTTAAATGGCTAGCACAAACTAGCACAAGCTTTGGAGTTCATGATATTATCAGGATATTACGGTACCAAGCTTACCTTGTCTTGCTTTCCCCAAATGACTTGAAGTGGTGCTGAGATGAGGTGCATGTTCTCATGCAGGCTGTGCCTAGATTTTTCTCCCACTAGCTCCATAAACACTTAAAGAAGATGGAGTGAGTCAGAAAAACATTGAAAAGCTGAGAGGTTATAAATTTTTCCTGCTACTTGTATATAGCACCAATGGATTGAGACAAACTAACCCTCTCGGTAGAAGTCATTGTGTGCAATTCGGACATCGACCAATCCTTGAAGAATCTATTCCAACGTGAAGTGAGAAGAAGTTATAATACTTCATATTGGTGTAATAGTTACAATAATCATAGCATAATGACAAACATGGTCACTACTCTATTTAGCTCTAGTCTGCTGTTCTCCAGCCAGGTCTGTCAATATTCATATTCAGTTTGTTTGAATCCTATTTTTTGGTCTCCTTTATGAACTTGGGCACCCTGAAAGACACTGATGATGCAGTGACTGTGCCAGATATGAATGAGAGATTTTTCATGAGCAGTTAAGATGTTCTGCTAGGAGAAGGAATGAGACAGAGTGTTTTAGGCATGTTCAAAAATGGGACAGAACCAGTGTAAATGATGTTCATTTTTACATTCTCATAGAAGATTTGACCCCATAGTAGTGAGAAAGGCTTTATTTCAATCACATTTGATCCTTATCCATACAAAAAGGATCCTTGAGACAATATCCTTTTTTATATAGGCGTCCTGGCCGTAATTGTTAATATGATGACCTGGAATGTCCCTGAGCTAAAATGAGAGTCACTTAGATTTGAATTTTTATTCCTTTTCCAGGTTATCATAAACTGTGAGGTGGATACCTGCTGAGGGATCTTAAAGCGGACGAAGGAACACAGTTTCAACATCTCCTCCATCTCTTCTGGTGTGGTTGGAATGAGAGGAATGCTGTGGACATCCTTGGTCTTCTCAATGTCTCTCAAACGTTTCACAAATGTACTGTCTTCAGGGTACTTCAAACCTACACAGCAGAAAGCGAAGGCAGATTTCAATGTTAAAGGAACTCAAAATCCAGTCATAGCAATAATAGTACTAAGGTGCTATATTGACCTGCAGGACAGATGAGTGTGAGGCTGGAGAGGTCCTTGGGGTAACGAGCAGCATAAACACCAGCTACATTGCCTCCCATTGATGTGCCCACAAGATGAAAAGGCTTCTTATTCAGCTGCATACTTTCCACAAACTCAAAAGAGTGCAAAATATCACAAAATATGTCAAATAACACTGAATTTCACTGTGAATATTCACAGTCTGCTTTAAATCATAGGTTTTCAAACCACATAGATTTGAGCAAATAGCACAATCTAATACGGCCCAAGATGAAGCTACAAGTTTTGATTATACTGTCAATGGTGGCATTCTCGATGAATTATCTCTCCAACCCAGGAAATTTGAGTGACATTGTGAGTTTTGCTCTGGCAACAAAAGTGCTTACAGAAATCTACAATTAATTATTGTCAAAAAAATGACAACAGCAAAACAGTGATATTACAAGAATGAGGTGGAGGCAGTGTTCTATTACAGCACTTTCGGGGATGGATAATTGTAAGCAAGTTCTCAACATCTTGCAGCATGATTGTGACATTCTGACCAAGCATTTAGATTCCGTATGGGACCTACTGCCTTCTAAGCGGACATTTCACACAAACTCTTAAATGGTGCTATACCTTCCTTGAGCATTGGACAGGTTAAAGCCAGACTCCACAGAGTTAATGCAAGGAAGGCATCTGGACCAGACTGTATTCCATTTTGTGTTTTAAAGATTTTTCATGAAGAACTGGTACCCGTGTTGTGTGATGTTTTTAATACATGTATCCAACACAATTTCCCAAAGCCATAGAAATAAGATTTGGTGAAAGCTGTTACCAAAAAAGCAAAGCCTAGTTGACTATCAGCAAATATCATTAGTCAGCTGTTTTGGCAAAGTGTATGAAGTATATACTATGGTACTGAAGTTATATTCTCTTGATTATATGGCATCCTAATTATTTATATATATATATATATATATATATATATATATATATAAACACCATGTCAAATTTACAGACTATAATAATAATAATAATAATAATAATAATAACAGCAATAAATGTCAAATGTGAAACTGGGACAGTGTTCTATAATTGCAGACCTTCTGAAGTCCAAAAATAGTGAATGGTAGGTACCTGATGTATCCTTTTTACTTGGCCCTCAATGGAGTAGTCCATTGCACTGGTGCGTGTGGTACCTTCATGGCCAGGCATGTCAACACAGACCAGATGTATGTTTGTTGGGAGGAACTATAAATGCAAGAATATGTCTTGTGAATCAAAAATGTTAGATATAATTAGATATAAATGTAATATGTTCTAGTGTTTACATGTGCAGACATATTTAATTGGAATAGTTGTGTAATATGCATACATAGAACTAGACTGCAACAAATAATGCATACTGCAAGTAGCATTAGTGCTCCAAATAGTGCAAATCTGCCTAAAAACCTGAAAAAAATGAAGACAAAGACATGAGAAGACATAAGAAAACATGAGGAACAGAAACCTGTCAACACAGGCTATGATACAAATAATAATAATATTGAGTTTGTTAAGGGTTTGAATAAAAAACAAGCTCTCCACAAAGGTTCAAATGAGCTTGGAAGTCACCATTTTGATAAATGTACATCACCATGCATTTATATCAAGTCAGAGGGCAGCAAGGAGATAAATGAAGTACTTTTCATTGGTACAGTTTTTCTTTTGATATGTTTATGAAAGGTTTAAACTCCCTCTCAATATTCAAATTGTATGAGCCCTTTTATTTTGATTGGATTGTTTATATGTAGCCTTTTTATTTGGGTTGGGATTTTAAACCTATTATAATTAGAATATAATTATAAATATAAATATATAAATATCAATATAAATGCATCGAATGTTACATGCACTCATTTTAACTCTCATATTGTCACGTCTGGTCAGCTCTGCAGCAGGAGGGACACACCCACTCCTGTTAGGGATCACAGCACCTACCCACACTGCTCCCAATCACCTGCTTATTGATTATCCTCACCTGTTCCCTATTATCAGTTTCACCTATTTAAACCCACAGGTCCCAGAAGACAGCGTTGCACATTAGCTGGCCACAGACCGGAGAAATCTAGACACTTCACCCTGCTGCCTTCTAGGAGAGAGCTTGTTTTTGTTTCATCAGTGCTTATCTATATTATTTTCCTGTGGATAATAAAAAGCACTTCTGTGTAACCCTGCCTCTCACTTCCTCTGTGCTGTCACCGTTATACATATGTTGCAAAAAGCAGAGGATTTTTTACTAGACACACTACTATAACATTATTAATATTTTTGAGAACATCATAGATGAGGCTCTATTTTATAACAAATAGATACATTGCATATATGCTTGGTAAATACATTTATGAATGCTTTTGTAAACAAATACAACAGGTTCTTGTTGGACAATATGGGTAATTTGAGGTTCAAGACATGTGGATGAAATCCATTTTTAAACATTTTCAGTGGATTGCAGGATATATGTGCTTCTCCAGCAATCTGGGAGCTTTTCAATGTAATGTTTTTGTTTTTTTTTCTTTTGGTGATAATGGCACAGTTTGTATATATCACTGCTACACACCTTTTATGAACTCTTTACTTCAGCATCTTGGAATATTATGACTTAGATCCAACCCATGGGGTAAGAAAACTGGAAAAACATCCATACACCCAATTATTGATAATCGTCCAATTGTCCGTGAAACCATAACCTGCACCAGACTACATCTGACGAAGACCACAGCTGACCAAGAAAAAACTGGTTACATCTGCAGGCTCACAACCTATAAACCTAAGCCATCACTCCCTGGATTTCTCCTTACCAGCATGTGTATCAGTGAACAACAATTCAGCTGTCATTGCTACTATATCAGAGACTATGTTAAATCCTGATATTCCAGATTCTATTGTAACTTTTCCTGGATACATTTTACATAGGCACAATTGTGAGGGCAGTGGGGGAAGAGGAGTCACACAGTATTCTTGTAATACCATTTTACAGAAAAGACTAACACACTTATGGGTATGATTGCTACCAAAGTGTCTTCTCCATTGGCTAAGTTTTATTGCTGCTGTGCTATATGTTTCACCCCATTCTTCTGCGACAGCAAAATCAGAGACACAGACTCTTGGACCGTTGTCATGGAAATATTGAATGCAAGTACCAGAATGCTGCGATTGTCATTCTTGGGGACACAAATCTGAAATAATCTGTCTCAGACATGGATTGAAACAAGTTGTGGCTTGTGCAACAAGAAGCACCAGTCAACTTCGTGTCATTTTTACCAACATTCCTTCTGTGATTGAGCCACCTGTGCTTTTGCCCCAATTAGCACTTCACCATGAAACATCATGTGGAATGTTGGTCAATGGCCCTCCAAACCCACTCAGTACATCACTTGCCAAAAACTTACACCTGAGGCAATAAGGAATTTGAACCATCTTATGAACACTGCTGACTTTCCTCCTAATTATGAGGTTACTGACCCAGAGGTTGCGTTTATGGCCTTTACCTCCACGATTGGGACCATTCTGGATAAAGCTGTTCCTAAAGATAGTAAAGATAGATAGCTAAAGATAGTATCAATTACAAATAAAGACATGCCTTGGATGAAAAATTAAACATCTGATACAAGATCGACATTGTGAGTTTTGCTCTGGCAACAAAAGTGCTTACAGAAACCTACAATTAATTATTGTCAAAAAAATGACAACAGCAAAACAATGATATTACAAGAATGAGGTGGAGGCAGTGTTCTATTACAGCACTTTCGGGGATGGATAATTGTAAGCAAGTTCTCAACATCTTGCAGCATGATTGTGACATTCTGACCAAGCATTTAGATTCCGTATGGGACCTACTGCCTTCTAAGCGGACATTTCACACAAACTCTTAAATGGTGCTATACCTTCCTTGAGCATTGGACAGGTTAAAGCCAGACTCCACAGAGTTAATGCAAGGAAGGCATCTGGACCAGACTGTATTCCATTTTCTGTTTTAAAGACTTTTCATGAAGAACTGGTACCCGTGTTGTGTGATGTTTTTAATACATGTATCCAACACAATTTCCCAAAGCCATAGAAATAAGATTTGGTCAAAGCTGTGACCAAAAAAGCAAAGCCCAGTTGACTATCAGCAAATATCATTAGTCAGCTGTGTTGGCAAAGTGTATGAAGGGATCCTAAGGGATGCCTTTCTGGAGGACACAATTTCCAAAATTGGTATTCTCAGCATGGTATTTATTATGACAGACCAACCATCACTGCTCTGATTCAGATTCTGCAATTCTGGCATGAAGCACTCAATAACATTCCCAGGATGGATGTTCATGCTGTGTTTGTTTATTTCTCACATGCTTTTGAAACAATAAAACACCGTTGCTGTATACATTTGCTGATATGTCCATCAGACCTCCACTCTGGCTCACTCTGAAGAGCTATTTGAGTGACAGAGTGCAAAGAGTGCAGTGGGGTTCCTGTGTATCTGAGCCCTGTGCAATACCAGCTGGTGTCCAACAAGGGTTATCACCAATGCTCTTAGTCATTTATCGACAGCAGTGGATTCACATCTGGCTTCTTCTGTTTTCCCTGCGAAATATGCAGATGACCATACAATCACAGGGCTCTCTACCAGGCCTAACTCAGAAAGCCTTGCATTCTTTAGCTGAATGGAGCAGGAGTTTTCACTGATAATGACTGGAACAAAAAACAGGGATATGATAATGAGTGCCAGGAGAGAAAACAATGTTAACTCTCTTCCATTCCCAATAATTTCTTGGCATCTGCACATTAAATCTGCTTGAATATTAAAAAGCATCTCCACCTTTAATCTGCTTGGAGTTCAGATGTCATCTGACTTATCTTGGGATGCTCACATTGACATTTTGCTGGCAAAGACAAGACTAAGGGTCCATTACCTCAATGTTGCCAAAACATCCAATCCTTGAATATGCTTGCCCAGTTTGGGGTGGGCTAACAAAAAACACTCAGAGGAGTTGGAGAGGGTTCAAAAACGATGCTGCAGGCTTGTCAGTACACCATCATTGTTTCTTCCACTGCTGAGTGAAAGGCATGATAAGGCCACTCTGTGCACCATCACTAACACACTCAAGTATAGTTGATCTACTCTGTATGGCTTCCTACCTGCAGTCTCAACATCCACCTATCCACACCAGGGAAATGTAGTACCCATGAGTAGAATCAAAAGACATTCCTCTATTGTTTGTGCTCTTAAATTGCTTTTTAAATTATTTATTTATTTTATGGTTCATGTTCTTCAGTGTTTCTGTTTATGATGTTAAACTGTTTATGCTGGTGTATCCTGCCTTGTTAAACTTTAATAAATAAATGTAAATAAATGTACCAGTAGTCCAGACAAGTACAGTGTTATGCCTGAGACTGGCGTACATAAAGGATTTATCAGTGAGATTTATAAGTTTTTTCCATATAAAGTGTGGGCAGGCACAACTCAAGTGTATGATCAGGATTACAGATGAGCTGAAGCCCTTACCTTGAGCACACCCAACCACATGTCTTTGTGAGCAGAGAAGCCATGAAGCATGAGCATAGATGGCCGGCTCCCTGGCTTTCCTCGATGCATGTAACAGAAGTGATAACCATCACATTCCGCATAGTCCACTTGCAGGCCCAGTCTCCTCCTCCAGTACCTACCAAACAGGAACAGCAGGAAGAATTCAGATGAGACAAAACACAGATCAGCAAGTCCTACCTGGTGTACATCAATTTATTCTGCAAGAAAGATATTCATATCAAGCTAAAATAGGCATATAGCTGAAATATTTGGTACATATCCCTCAGTGAATAGACACACACATAACTGCTGTATTGCAGGAGTGTAAAATCTGTGTTCCACTGTGCTTCAAGTATGAGTAAAAATGTGCCCAAAAATATGCTCTCTGTGTACTTATTCACTCTACATTAATTATTGTCTAGAGGTTGAAGTGGGGTGTTACACAATTTTGTACACTTTAAGGAATCCATACATTTTGCCAGTCAGGCAGTCACCCCTGATCTCCAGAGCCCTATAGCAAATTATACTGACACTGCCACACATGCTTTGGCTCTGAGTAACTCCACTGTATGATGTCTCCTGATATGTTCAAACCATTAGACAAACAAATATTACAAACAACAAAGTTTTAGAATAAACTTCAAAAATTCTGACAGGACTTTGTTTCCAAATAACTGGACCACCTTTCACCTACTGAGGTGAGGCCAAACTGAGACAGAACAACTTGCATAATCTTTGTGAAATTGATAAAAGAGATAGCATTGAAACAAAAGGTCCTTTTTGCATAATACAATCACAAAGAAGTGAAGTTTGAACCCTACCACCTGTCTCTTTACAGTTTAACAGTTAAAATCTATATGAATCGTGAATGAGTATGAACATGAAATGTGAAGTGTCATAATAAAAGTGGTGAATGATCAAAACTAAAAAGATAAGCAAAAGCCTCAAGCCTATTGCCAGGATAGAGATCAAATGGCACACTATATGTAAGTGGAGCAAACTCAATGAGCTCATTTATCCTTTAGTACACTGAGGGTTTTTAAGATTGTTATGCAGTGCAAAATTATGACTCGAGGTGGATATCAAATTAGATTCTGGCACCGGACAAACATTCAGTGTGTCAATAAAATATTTCCAAAAAGAAGAACACCACCCTGACACTCTTTTTGAATGTGCATCTGGTATGAACCCCAAACCAACACAGACATCAAGGGGTAAAGAAAGGCGTCCATCGTACTCACCAGTGGTATAACTTTATAAGAACGGCCGGCCACAGCAGAAAAGATGCCACGAACGACAGAATGGGTATCGCGAGCATGCCTCCAGCAATAAACAATACATTAACCACGTCCAGACCCATTGCCCCAGCTCACCTGTGAAATTAAATAAGCCCCATTAGTGCTGCCGCTGCTTTCAATGGAAAGTAGCCTAAACTGACATGTCAATTCATTACGTTACGCACTAATTGCCATATTTCTGACATAATCGCGTCGATTTGTATGCTACCTAGTGTCAGATGGTGTTTTCCTTGTTTCTCTCATACTCTCTGCGTTCACACACACTGTATTTTAATACTGCCGAATGTTCTGTTCTATGGAAAGTAACAAGTGTAGAAGCGGTTAGATTTGTCGCTTGCGGTTTTTTTTGGGGGGGGTGAGGAAAAAGGTCATTAAAGGGGTCTGAAAAGTCAGTAAATTGACAACTTTGCAGTAGCTGTGTAGATTTGAATTCCACTGAAATGTTTTATGCCAGTTCCAAATGTTTAATAATGAGGGATTTACAAACAACAAACAGAAGACAGGATTTACAAACAGAAGACGAGAAAAATTACTCAATCAGTACCATGTTTTTTTTTAACTTTTCTATTTGAAAGCTAGATAACTGCAGTATCGTTGGACGTTGACACAAAGTTTTAAAAAAGCAACCTCTTTCGCTTCCGTAAGTCAAAAACAATAGGACGGTCCTAAAAGTTGTTTTCCAACGTCTAGTAATGCTGGCGATCTCTCCTGAAATTATTTCAAGGCTACGCCACTGATTTAAATGAGCTAAACTACTGCACAATTCCACAGTTCCAAGTTCCTTTTTTGTCACACCTAAGTAATAGAATTAGCTACAATGAGTCCTTCAAGAGCGGAATCCCTTAGGCATTGCATAAGGGAAACTACGGAATAGTACCATGCAGGGGACCCAAATGTAAAGCAGAAGCATTCGGTATTTTATTTTATCAAAGAAGTGGTGACAGAAAGAAAATGCTGCATGATTTCACGTGGTGCTAAAATACCGACGGCTTCGCTTTTATTATACTGTCACAAATATATTGCCTCACCATTCACAGCAAGCCATACATAAGCATAACACCGACTGTACAGGAAAAACAGCATAAGGAGGCCCTGACTGCGTTGTACTACACTACCAAAGAAATTGAAAAAAGTATCGTGACATAAAAAAAAATCATCTGTATATTATCATGAAGTTGTGCACTGCAAGAATATTTATTAAAATACGGACAAGGTTACGTACAACCTGTTACTATCTGGGCTTTGATTACCTGGGCTATCTTAAAGGCATGTCACTTCTAGACGTACATTAATTTGATCAAACAAGGGCACATTATACCAGATTAAGGCTCGCAAAAAATAGCACGTGTTAAAACGCACGCAGTTTAGAATGCTCTTTTGCAATGCAGCAAAACCAAATTCGAAGGCGTATGTGTATTGTACAAGCGAGTATGTTTGAGCAGGTGAGAAAGACTCGCGGATTAATTCGTAACGTAGGCTTGAGCCTTTAGCAGCGGCCATCTGTGGACTGCATGTATGGGAAATTCATTCCGGTACGAGTGAGGAACTCTCTCAGTTCAGATTTGGCTCCGCCTCTCTGTAATTCAATCAAATTTCGACGTCTCACATTAATTTCGAGTTTTAATTCCCAGGTGTAAAAAGCAACTTTTACTGGCGTTAGAAACAGGTTTACCAGCCTTTCTTTCCATGAACTGTACCTTTAATCGTCACCCGCCAGTTAAGCTTTGGCCGCACACCGAACGTTGCCAGAAGGATCCTCCTAGAACTCAGACCACCAGCATTGTGATCTTTGCCTTACAGAGGTAATGGCATTGATCCTGAGCTTGACCCATGAGCGATGTCTACAGCGTATGTCGGGACAAATGTTTCTCTAAATTTAAAGGGGAACATAGAGGTCCTTTTTATGCCGACAAAAATCTCTCGAAGGAAAACAGCTGGCAGGTGCACAGTAGACTTTTTGATATACGGTGATTTAAATACCGAGTTTATTGTGTTTTAATTTCAAGATTGTTTAAATATTTGAAAACAAAAATGATTATTGCGTTATAAGGTTCCAGAACAGATTACCCTTTCTGTTTAAAAGCAAATGTAGGAAAGTCAAAGCAAGGCAAGCTTGTTTATATAGTACATTTCGTGCACAAAGCTATTTCAAAAGGCTTGGAAAACTACAACAATTGCTTAAAATAAAGACATATAAAGTTTTAAAATGAAACTTAGAAACTTGCTTTTGAGCAACAACCTATGTACAGTTAAGATAGAGGCTTAGAATGACAGAAATGTTAGCCAGGGCAGGCCTCTGAGTAGCAATGAAACACAGAATCACTCTAGTTTATTGTGTAGTAGCATGAGTATTTTATAGGCAGTGTGTGTGTGTGTGTGTGTGTGTGTGTGAGAGAGAGAGAGACAAGAAGTGTGTCTATGTAACAAATGTAAAAACAACATAACACTGGAATCATTGTTAACATAGTCTAATTAATACAGTTCTCATTTACAGCAGTTGTACTGAGAAAATAACATTTTCATATAATCAAAACAAAAACAGAATGTTCAGAAACTGGACAGTATTAGTGGACTGTATAAGGTCATGATCATGTATGATCATGAAACAGCAGTGGAAGATTACAACAGCATATAAAAGAAGTCCTGTGCAGGCATGGGTTTCTGCAGCAAGAGAGAGGAACTGTAACAGGATTAAATATTTTATTCTGACAATAATAACACAGTTCCCTGACACAGTGGACAGATGAGTAAGCAACAGTGCTGAGGGAGTGCATGATCACAAATAGTTAAGGGAACTTCCTGGTTGTTCTTCATACAGAGTAGTCTACAGCCCAGTGATGAGCCCTTCTCTGTTTTTGCTTCTAAGCTTCGGAGGAGTCCTGAGCCTCAAAATATGCTCCTTCAACATACAGTCCTTTGGAGAAAGCAAAGTCTCCAAACCAGTAGTACTGAACATAATACTTGAGGTAAGGTTTGCCTCAGATTTCATGAGTATTTGATTATTTATCATTAAAAAAATGCAATCATGTAAATGGATGTGTTTATATGCATGTTTCATAAATTACAGAATTAATGTGATCTCATGCTTTATGTGAATGTAAACATATGCTACAAAAATGTTACTGTTACAGTTAATTTTTTATGTATATCTATCAGACTTTTTGATAATTTGGTTTTAACTTGTCTAACTTTCCAAATTCATCCTGCAAGCATATTCAAGCTTCATGGTTATTGTATGCCATGTATCAAGCAAAAGCTACAGAAAAAGTATGTTTCTTATTTCTAAGGTTTCTTTCATTGTTTCACTTCCCATAGTATCATGTTAGAGATTTAGCACTTCATCCTAGTAGTGCATAGGGAGATATCTTTGCTATATATGCTATTTTTTACAAGATTTTGTATGTTTTTCGAAGAGTTTCTAGTATCACTACATGCATTTTAGCCTTGAAATGTTGTCTGTTTATAATACATTTTAACACCGCAGAGTATTACCCGCTGTGACCTCATGCTTGTCATGGAAATCAAAGATGCAAAAGGAACAGCATTCCCTCAGCTAATGACGCATCTCAACAAGTATGTATGAATTCTGCTACTTGTAAAGAGGCACAAGCACAGTGTTACTGACTACACATTTTCACACAGCCGGTACAGAGGACGGAGACCTGAGTATGGCCATGTCATCAGTCAAAGACTTGGTCGAAAGTCCTACAAGGAACAGTATGCCTTTATTTACAGGTGCATTATATTTAGATTCGTACATAAAAATAATTTATTGGAAAGATGGCTCCAGAGTTATTTTCCTTACAGCAACAGCATTTTTCTTTGTCTTCTCAGGCAGAAGTTGGTGTCTTTAAAGTCTGTTTATCAGTACCCTGACATCCAATCTGAGGATACTGATGCATTTGCCCGTGAACCCTTTGTTGTGTGGTTTTCATCACCAACAACAGGCAAGACACAGACTGCTTCTAAAACAAAGTATTAGGAATTATGCATTATCACCATAGAAAATAATAAACACATCCCACTCCCATTACAGAAATCAAAGATTTTGTCATCATACCTATCCATACAACTCCAGATGCAGCAGTTAAAGAAATAGATGAGCTGTATGATGTGTACCAAGATGTTGCACAAAAATGGCAATCAAAGGTAAGAAACAGTGGCTCCTAAAGTTCTTATGATTTTTCTTATGCTATGCTTTGATATCTATAAAATATAAATACATTGTGCCCCACATTGGTATCTCTTAATACTTAAATATTATCTTCATTTAACATTCAGATACAAATTTGTAGTGTGATTATGCATCGGCACTTTTCAAAACAAAGGATCTAATATGATCTTTGAAGAGCACACCAGCCCAGTTGAACCACAAGACCCATTTCTATAAATAAGTGAAACTGATGCCTTCACAGTACATTCTCTGTACCTGCTTTCAGAACATGCATGCACACACAGCTCGTCAGTACTTCAGTAGTTTGATGCTACCGTTCATGTTACACATCTAGCCTCCTGCCTTGCATCTCTCAACAGAATTTCATCATCATGGGGGATTTCAATGCTGCCTGCGGCTATGTCCCCAAGAAAGACTGGCCAAACATTCGCCTTCGCTCCACTGCAAGCTTCTTTTGGATAACAGGTGATGACCTGGATACTTCAGTGAAGGAGTCAACAAAATGCGCTTATGATAGGTCAGAAAATTTGTTAGAACATCCTTTTTGTTTTTACTCCTGTTCCCAGTTTTTACATTAAAACAGGCTATACTGTATTGTATTAAAGTCAGTTGATTTAAAGATCGAGTTTATATCTTAATTTAATATTAGGATTATTTCTAGCATTTCAAGATGGGGAAAACAAAAATCTCAACACTAGCTAGTCAAGCTAGCCAAATTGATAGACTGAAACTGTAGCCAAATGAATAAAAATTGCACCAAGCCAATCCCTGATTTAATGACATTATATAAAAATAATTCAAATGGCATTGTGTGAGGCAGCACCACCATTGGAGGGCTGAATGATAACTGTCTTGGTCTGACATCAGCTGGCTCCTCTGTCTGCAGGGTTGTCCTCCATGGGGAGAAAATCATCCAGGCTATCAGGCCAGAGTCAGTGGAAGTATACAACTTCAAACAGGCATTTGGACTTACTGAACAGCAGGTACAAAGCACTTCAGCAATGTTCAGAGCCCTTTTCAAATTGCATCTCAAACATTGACCCCTAATAATGCATGTTATTTTACTTTATGTTCGCCTCTGATCCTAGGCCTTGACTGTGAGTGACCATTTTCCTCTGTGCATCACTGTGAATGCAGTTCAGAGAAGTGGCTGATTATTAACTTGAGACTTTTTGGTGCTTGTATGTTTAACTCTGATGCAAGTTAAAGTTTGAAAAACACCAGCTATTCCTACATTATTTAGTAACTGTGATTAGAATTAGAATCAGAGTATTCAGCCCACTGAGTAATTAAGGGTTTACTCTGAAGCTGATCAGTGCGTTTTCCAAGAAAAGCAATGGCTTTTATTACAAGGGTGATGACAAGTTAACCGTGCTTGTTAATTATAAACCAGCACATTCAAGGTTGGTATTACTGGTTGCTAAGACATAGTATGTGTTAACTTTGTAAACTATTTCTTTTACTTCTTGAATACAAATCAATACAATTAAAGAAAATTTGAAAGACTGCTCATGTAATACTTGTAATACTAAAAACATGGCTTATACCAGACAGTATTTTCTTGCAACTTATTTTATGACATATTACAAAGTCACAAAAATTTAAGCAAAACTAGGTATCTTAAAAGCACAACAATTCAGCATATAATAGTAGCTTTATGCAAATTGGAGGTCATTTCTCAAAAGGTTGTCTCTCCATGGAAACTTGGCTTAGGTGAGCAGTTGCAGAGTTAATGTTAAAAATATAATTCCTGGCATAGAAAGTGATTTTAACAACATCTAAGTTATTTTCAAAGTCACCTCTGAACACATATTTAATAAGTTCATCCAAAAAATAAACAAATTTAGCAGTACTCATCAGGCTAGAATATCTACCAATTGTGTCATCTTTAGAACTCATGGCAAACCATATTTACCAGATCATGAACCACTAAATAATCAAACTCATTAGTCACCAACCCTGAGGAGTAGCAAGTAGCAATAAACTAAACAAATTTCTTACCTAATCTCCAACCATTTTCCCATGAGGTTAGTAATGCATAGTCAAACTTTTCCTCTGGCCCCTTCAGGTAGAAGATGCATCCTCTGCCCTCTTTGGAGAAGCTGTTGTAGAGGGTCTCCTGTCTTGTGGACTGACTGGGTGCATGAGGGGCACCTCGCTCAGAGAGCATTTTGCTGGGGCTAGGGCCTCCCCTTCCTTCTCTGGATGTGGTACCACAGGAGGTAGAATGATTTGAGCAGGAGCTGCAGGGTTAGAGGCCCATGGCCCTGGCCTTATGTGCCATGAATCTAGCTAGGTAGTCTTTACCATATTTAATTTTCTAAGTCAGCCGTGTGTAAGCCTCCTTTATGATTAGCTCCCGGTAGCAGTTCTGGTTCTGTGGTTAAGTCACACATGCTTGGGCCACAGCATTTTACATGGACACAGAGTTAATCTGCAGTGCACCAGAGGCCCGAGGTTCCTGCACTGACCAGACAAAACAGGAGTACTGCCACAGGAACCAAAGAGGAGTTTGTCGTCATTTGCACTCAGCCAATCACACAAAATGGTGTGCTGACAATGAAAAAAAGACCCAGGTTTACCCCCACTGCAGCAAAAGAATAACAACCCATTTTGTATCCATTTCACTTTCAGGGGGAAAAAGAATACAAAGAAAGAAATGGAATACAAATGAAAATGTTTGGTGTAATGTAAAAGACAAATCAGCATGTAGGATGCATGCCTACTAGCAAACCATTCATAATTAAGGAAACGTCTGTACCATTCATAATTAAGGAAATTTTACTTTACAAGGTAACAGCATTACATCGAAATATTCATAGTATGAAATGGACATATTGAACTTTTGGCAAATGCAGTTCACATATTAGTCCAGTAGATGGCAGTGGAGCTCTGTCAATCAAGTCATTGCATAATAATTCCAACTTTATTCCTTAAATAAAAAGCAGCTCATGCTTCTAAAAGCAGACAGCATGAATGGAAACCCTTTATATATTAAAAAAAAAAAAAAAAAATTACAGGAAATGAAAGCCACTGCAGATTAAAATAGAGTAAAATTTATCCAGGAAGCTCATTACCAGAAATTCAAAGAAAATTTATTTCTATAGCACTTTTTACAACCGATGTCACAAAGCAGCTTTACAAAATATCCAGTTCCAAGCCCCCCCGTGAGCAAGACAAGGGTGACAGTGGCAAGGAAAACTCCTTAGAGCATGAGGAAGAAACCTTGAGAGGAAAATATTCGAAGGGATGGGGTGGCATTCTACTCTGGCTGAAACTGCCATATCCAATACAAAATGTTCCATTCAAGTCAGTCTCAACTTTAAATCCATCTGTACAGATGATACTGCAGCAAAATAGGCTCATTACGTGCTGACATGGCACAAGTTAAACAAAGACTTCTATACTTGGCCTTGCACAGTATGGCACAACTATATAGCAAGCTAAGTGACTGGTCACAATCACATCACTTACCCTGCCCTGTGTTCCTTCTGACTAAACAGTAAAGCTGAAGATTAATGACAATTATCTTTGTAGATTTGAAGATGCATGCATGCTGATCTGAAAATTTGCTGTTACTGCAATCTGGAACACATTCCCTTAGAAGTCTGAAAATGTCAGTGTCACTTTATTTACAGCAACAGGGAACCTACATTTAATCACATGGGAATGATGAGGCACAGTCACCCAAGTATTGTTCACTGGTAGCCTATGAATACAGGACCAGTGTTTAACACCATAGACCAATTAATCTCAAATCTTCAAATCCCTGCTATATGAGAGTAAATATATTAGGTCAATTTTGCAAGACAGTGTAATTATCTGTTTATTCCAGTTTTTCAATTACCAAATGTACATATCTCTAACTGCATTTCACATTAAGGCACCCAGGGCTAATACAAAAGGCAAATAGTAGCAACCCCTCCTGCTTTTAAAATATTTTACCAAAACAAGACAAACATGAATGCCAGTATACATAATCTGCCGCTAACTGCTTTGAAGCATAGAGATGAAACAGTACTCGGATACAACAAAAGCAAGATTCAAATAAAAATACATTGACATAAATGCTAGACAAATTGATTCAATAAAGAAATAGCATTTAATAAACATTGCAACGCATGAATCATTAAGAGTTAGCATAGAGTGAGCTCCAGTATCATACCAAAATCCTGTCTCCCCACCACATTACAAGAAACCTCATCAGATTAACAAGCAGTTCACTTGTTTGTCTATTAATTTTGCCATATGCTTCCAAACATTTGGGACAGGTCATGTCCAATCACCAGCAGAGTCAACAGCAGATACAACAGGTGAAAATCCTAAGGGTTTCAAAAGATAATCTGAGTAACTGAATGCCTGCTACTGCAGAACCCCATTTGAGTCATGAGCATGTAAACATGCAGTAGTCCAGGTTGAGCAGCAGTTCAGAGCATCAGAAACAACAGCAACTGTGTGCATTAAAACAGGCTGAAAACAGGAATCAAAACAGGCAACAGTATCAGTAGTAAAGGTTATCTAAAAGGAATGCAGCATTCCCATCTTCAACTGACACTCATCTCGGATAAAATCTTTTGTGCCCCCTTGAGCTCAGAACCAGAGAGAAAAACATCAGACTTCTTAGAGAATGGTGAGAAACAACCAACAAAAAGGATTTTCCATTTTGAGCACAAGTCAGCACAATTCCATGCATATAAAATACAAACTAAGTGCAAACTTGGTCATTAACCATATTGGGATTAATAAAGTATTAGAATGATTTGGCTTCTTGTATTCCTTCCATCTCCCAAAAGTCTCTCCCTGAAAGTTGGTCTTTTCACTTTAAGGACTTAAGGAACAGTGACATGGAAGGGTGACCCTGGGATGTGGTCCTCACCCCACTTCACCACCAGTGTGTAGCTGCCATGCTCCTTCAGGACATAGCTGACGTTGTACTGCATGTTGCCCATGTGCTTCACCATGATCTCCTCACAAGGGGCGTGTGGTCCATGAACTCCCACCAGAAGCATGTTCTTCCCTAATGGAGGGCACATGCAGGTGGAAATATTGTCGTTAGGTACCATCTTAATGGAATCTTGAAATTAATCATTTCCATGTAGTTGCTTGTAAATATGCAAGTGAAATGCATTCACAGTGAAAAGAAAAAGGCACAGCATACAGAAGACACAAAAGACCACACAGAGGCTTTTGGGCACTGTTCTGTTTATTTGCCAAGCACAAAGGTGTGTGCATTTGGCAGGAAGCTCTCAGTAACAACCTACTGAGCTAATGTGAAGTTTTTGCTCACCTGCTTTGCTAGAGTCGACAGAAAAACTTGCTTTCTGGCCTACATAGGCCTTGTTAAGGCCTGGGCCTCGACTGGTCACCCTGCTGGCATCAGAAGCAGGCTTGGGGAGGGCAATATAGGAGCTTGTGCAGCTGGCTCTGGCCACAGGATCAACCATCAGAGTAGATGTCTCATTGTTGTTAGTCATGTTCACAAGCTGTGGACCTGAACACAGGTATAGAGCCATTCACTATGTACACATCACAGGTACTAGATGACTGCCAACACAAGAACAAATCACAGTTTGCTACCAGAAAATACTGCAATGCAGCTAATTTTACTCAGATAATGACACCAAAGGGAAACTGCCATTTGTCCAAACTGAACATGTTCACACCTGTGACTTTGGCTTTGAAGGGACTGCCAGTAATGTGGTTGGGGCCCCCATATTTGATGATGATCAAGTAGTTCCCAGGGGCCATGGGGGTATACTGCACGTTAAAGCCCTCGGTGCACTCCTGGCAGTCCATCTTCACCTTTGAGGACCCCTCAATGCTCACAGCCAGAGTGCCTGGTCCTGCTTTGGTTGTATTGATGATAAACTCTGCCTGGTTGCCTGAACAAAGAAAATAAAGGCAGCAATCAGACAACAGACTGTAATGAAGGCAGCTACCCTACCCAGAACTCAAACCCAGGTCTGACAGGAGGTAGAGGCAGTGCCCATTTAACCTTCCTACGTGATGGTCTCCGTCATACCATCCTGCCCTTTGGAGGTTGACTGTCTCAGTCACACTGCCTTCACCTCCAGGTAGTGCCCCTGTGCATGACACTGTCCATGTGTCCCTCTGCACACAAATGTCGCTTTCATCAGGGCCATGCCCATTCCCCTCATCAATGGTCCTCACACTCAGCTACACCAACCCTTCACAGCAGGGGTGGGTTCATCAACTTGGTGTCAGAAGTGTGATAACTGTGAATGTGCCCAATGCGTATCGAAGGCTGAAGGCAGCCACCCTAACCAGGACTCAAACTCAGGTCTGACAGGAGGTAAACGTGAATTCTGACCACCAGAATAAAAGAGCCAGCTCTCTGGCTTAGCAGCCAGAGAACCCATTTAACCTTCCTAAGTGACTGTCTCCCTGCCCCCGAGTTCATCAATTTAACCATCATTAAGCTTCACAAGAGAGCTACTGTCTCATTTAATGCTTAATTGTAGAAATGAGGACATTGAACCTAACCTCAGAAAAGATGGCCTAATTGCTGCAGGTTTCTCAGTTAGTGGGTGGCTTTACCTTTGACCACACTTAAATTAGGCAAGTTACCAAAAAAAAAAAAAAGACATTTACTTTGGATGGGCTCCATGGCAAAGATTTAAATCATCCTTGCGAAACCTGGTCCATCTACAAAAGCATCTTTGTGAACAACATACAGAAGCACATCTGGTGTGTGTGTGTACACATTTTATACATACACACGCTCCTTGGATTATGGTGGAGCTACAGTCAAATAAATCCATCGCAAGGAGACCAACACACACCATGGAGTTTTATAATATGCTACTGTACATCATGGCCTAGCCTAGCTTAAAAGCCTGTTTTATAGTAGTGTTGAATATCAATGTGAGGCAGCAATATGAATAATTGGCAAGATTTTAAATTTATTTATATTTATATATATATATATATATATATATATATATATATATATATATTATATATATATATATATATATATATATATATATATATATATATATATATATATATATATATATATATATATATATATATATATAAATTAAAATCTTGCCAATTATTTATATTATTCAAGAAAATAAGCACATAAGACAGTCCATCACATCTCTATCACACACACAATGTGGGGCATGGGTTTACTCTGTGGTTACCTGTGGTTCCTCTCTCCAAACCGGTGCCATAGGCTGTGACAAGTCCGACATCTCCACACTGTCCTGGTTCCCCTACTCTCACCTGGAATGGGCTACCAGGGATGTGGGAATCGTTGAACTTTACATCAATGGTGTGGATGCCATTTTCACATGGGATGAAGCGAATCGCATATTTGCCTAGAGAAAAAATGAACACGTATCGGGGCAAAATGTAGAAGTGTTGAAACACTACCTGCCAACAAGTATGAACAAAGTAATAGAACGGTCACTATGTAGCTCAAACTAAACATTTTCTGCAAAAATATTCCACTCGGGTGCATTTCTTTTTAACCATTCCCAAATCACTGGACAACAAATTTTTACAAAAGGCATGCTTCTGAGATACTTAAAATTGGCTAATTTTAAGTTGAAGGTGCTGAGCACAAATTTAACAACAGTAAGCTTACTTGGTTACCATTTCTTAGAAATTCTGTTTTTTATGCATTAGAAAAACTATGAAATGGCACATACTGTAACAGAAGTCCTGTCTATTTGTGACTTTGCTTTGCCTGTCGTTTGTGGACCTACTCAGGATCATCTCTGACTAGCGTCCAACAGTAATCAGCCAACAGAAGTGGACCACTTTCCCTGGTATCTTTTCTCAAATGCCAAAATGAAAGCATTCTCCATGCTCGTCGCTTACCATGCTGCAGTTTTCAGGGAAAAATTCCGAATGGGAATGAAGGAAATGGATTTTTAAGGACATTGTCGATCCAAGTTTGTGATACACTGACAACATGTCTTTAACCAATTCCTTATAGTTTCCAGCCCTGAGATTCTCAAGCCTTTTTCTTGTCACCCTCAAGTAGGTAGTCGAACTTCTCGTTTGAGTTGACGGATCTGAGGACCCACAAAAATTCCCTCTTTAATTTTTGCTTTGCTGAGCTGATGGAATTTCTCAGACAGGTATTTAAACGCTGATCTATTCCGATCCATGGCTTTTACCAAGTTCTTCATCAAACCGAGTTTGATGTGTTGGGGTGGTAGAAGTATTTTGTCCGGTTCTGCCAGTGCTGAATGCTGCACATTCTTCTCTCCAATCTTCAGAGACTTCCTCAGGGGCCAGTCTTTCTTCACATAGTGCAAAGAACGTGCTCTGCTGTCACATTCACATAGGAAACAGCAGTACTTTGTATGTCCCAGCTGCAGACCCATCAACAGAGCAACTACCTTAAGGTCAGAACAGATATGCCAGCCATACTTTCTGTATTCAAGAATAAGTCCTTCTTCCATGCGGAACAGGTCGGCTAGCAGAAGGTATAATTGGATACACTATTGCCCCCTTCTTCTTTGTAATGCCTACAGAAACAGGGGGCACCATGCAGAAGTAGCAGTCAGTTATGTGATTGCTGGGATCCCTCCCAACCATTGGAACGGCAAAGGGCATTGACCTTCTTTTTCCATTCATCTACTGTGACAGATTTGTTGCACACGTATGACCTGTGTGGGGCCCAGGACTTGTCTTGATCACTGATCTTGCATTGGAAATACAGATATGCCTTCTTCACTTTTGCATTTAAAGCAATGTCCTTCTGATTTGCAAAAGTCACTTCCCCACAAATGTAACAAAAATTGTCCGCAATATTGATAGTTACGAGGCATTGATACTTGTTGATTGACACCATCACTTCAGTAGTGTTTATAATGCAGCTGGAATTACATTTAACCTAACGCAGCTGAATTTACATCCAACATGACGTTTAGCACAAGTAACAGAAATAAATCGCTCGTCCTATGGTGTGTTGCTTTATATACATCTCCCTATTGCATAATCTTACCTCAGCGATTGTGTAATCTTACGTCAGCCAGTGATGCAATAGACCCTCCTGGGTATGATCATCAAGATCTGATACAATATTTCTCAGAATTTTAAAAACTTTAATATTTCATCTTATAGCTGGACCTAATACAATGTCTCTTATGGATCACATGCAGTTATCGTTAAAATGAGAGCCAATAAATTTTCACGGTTATATCCGCGTTTAACTCAGAAGCATTTTGTTGTTGTCCAGTGTAATTTAACTAGACTGACGAATTCAATCCAAGCAAAGTTGTCATATTTTAACAGACAATGTATTTTTTGTAAATGATCTTGCCATTTTGTTTACTGGTGCCATGGTCCCCACACAGTGGATTCTGGAGACTCACCTTGTTCCAACTCTGAAACAACACACTCCTCGAGGGTTCCAGATGGACTGTGCACTTTGGCAGCAATAGTGCCCTGAGCACCATTCAGGCATACGGCAAATGAAGCAGGTTGGTTCACCTTGAGGCCTGATTCCTGAAGCAGCAAATACATAGTTCAATCATAACCCTCCCACTCAAGTGTTCACCAAGAGCAGTGCATTCGGGAAAACTGAGTCTTGATAAGTGCCTGAGCACACAAAAAGGGAGGGGTGTCACATCTACACTTGAGTCTTCAGCTAATGCTGCTCAAGGTTTTATAGCACAATATGTGCCATTCTTTGAAAGCTGGAAAACAACTTTATAAAAAGGTATCATCCATTTTATCAAATGAAGAAAAAATGGAAATTTTTTACCTCAACTCATAACAAACCAGCTAAAAGGTCAAGAGAGGGGTCACCAGAGACAAATTTAACTACACAAGAATTTCTATAGGTTTGTGGTGTCTTACACTGCCACCCTCTGCTTTAGCTAGCTCTTCTGTGAATGTTAAATTTGCCTGTTAAAAGCCTTTAAATGAAAATACAAGATCAACACCAGAAGGCCCACCCAAGTTGATTGATGTCCAGCAGCTATTCAAAGTAGAGTGCAACCAAAAATCATATTCTGACTACTGCTCCAAAACAGTCTGAGATAAATTTAATGTCCAAGCCTTTTACTTTTTCCACATATGCATATGAATTGGTCCTTGATGTGGAATAGTATAATTCATGTGGAGTAGCTCTCACTTGGCTGAGACTGGGCTTCGATGCCAGCATTAGAAATGCCATGAATTCCTACCCTTTCAAGCAAATTGTGAAGTGGGAAAGGAGGACATATTTAGCCCATTACAACACTCCACCCAAGCCAGGAACTATGTATGAATATTATAATGTCTACTAAAGTGAATATATTACTTTTCAAATAAACTTAAACTTGCTCCAAGTAACATTTTAATCAAAGTCTACCAAGAATATTCAAATATTTATTCAACATATCTTTTATGGTTAAGCCCAGTTCTTTGATAGCTGCTGACATGCCCATGGGCGGAGACGTTTCCTCATGTCTCACCTGAAGGCTGGTAACAGTAAGACGGTGGGCATCATCTGCGGGGGTCCGCGCAGGCACCAGGTAGGGGCTGTCTGGGATGTGCTCATCATTGAACTTCACGGACACCTCGTAGTCACCTGCAATCATGAAATGTGTGAGTTCTGTAAGGTTAGCCCCATGTCCTGGTTTTCTAGAACCGTGTTTTAGTCATACCAGGTTCCTGAATCACATAGGAGACGCCACAGGTGCCGTCCTTTCTGTCCTCGAAGGAGATTTCTGCACGACTGGGGCCCTCCATAGCGATGGACAGACCTCCAGCACCTGCTTCACGTGTCCAGATACTAAACTCAGCTGGAAAGTTTAATTAAAAAATAAAACAAAACACACATGGTGTTTAGGGGGTATTGTGGCTCAAGTTTCAAAAAGGTGCTACTTTTAATGGTGTGCTGAATCATAAGAATCAAAGTAATTAGATACTCAACATCACAGTCTTTGTAACTAAGAGGAGATGTTTATTTGAGGCATTTTTGTACCTGGAATGCCTGTCTCTGCTCTTTCCAAGCCTGGACCACCTGCTCTTACTTTGTGGGCTCCCCCTTCTCCCAGTGGCCCCACAGTGAACTGGAAGGGACTTCCTGGAACATGCTGTCCACGGTACCTCACGCTAACTGTATGCACACCCATCTCATGTGGCACAAAGCGGACGCAGTACGTGTGGCTGCCCACTGAGATGATCTCCGCTGGCTCGGTGGTACCTGCCGGGCTAGTGACCTGTGCAGACACGTCGTGGACATCGATCTCTGGACAATGGAAATGGAGGGGGGTTTAGCATGAATGACTTCATCACCAAGAGGAAACAGAGAACAAAGGGAGACTGAAGAAAACTCCCAAGAATGCTGAAGCATGTGGTCCAGGGAAATGATCAGCTCTGCTGCACAACACCCCTGCAAGTGAAGGAAGAGGAGAGACCTTACCCAGCAGCTCAGATATCTATATTCTTTATGGGAGGAGGGATGTCTGGGGATTTTCCAAAACTCAACAGATGCAATGAATGATGGCCTAGTGAGCAACTAGCACAAAGCACACTAGAACGTTAGCACTAAGCTCAGCACTTCAATGGAGGTTCAAGGATAAAGCCACAGAAGCATCAGGGAAGTGAATTAGCTGCACAGACACAAACACACTGCAGGGAAGAGCAAGCATTTTTCTGCCAACCTCACCGTCCGCATGCCCAGTGCTTTAAAACGCACCCTCCAGCCCCAAGGGCCTCGCCAGGGATGCCGTGCCCATCTGGGTGATCTGCACGGTCCCAACAGCGAAGGTCCGGACCTTCAGGGGCTGGCGAGGGACTGAGGCCCGGAGCCAGAGAGAACAGCAAGAGCGGTAGACTCTGCACGAGAGTAGCTCCCGTGCCAGAGCCAGGAGAAACCAGGTCACTGATGGGACACCAGCAGAGACAGAAAGAGAAGGGAAGAAGTGAGCGAAGGCAAGTTGAGAAATGATTAGAGAGAAAACAGCAAAATGCGGATAAAGATTTAAGAAAAACATGGGCTTTGAGAAACGATCATTTTAGTAGCAAAAATGTTCATTTAAAAATAGTGCATTACCTTTGCATCTGTCTGGATTCAAGAAAACTTTTACTGTGAAGTATTTTACAGTATTTTTACATCAACCATCTACTTCTTTAGACTTGGTTAAGTGATCAACTCGTATACATCAACAAACTCCTTAAATGTTTAGGAAAACTGGGTTTTAGATTTTGTAGGTGTAGCTCTCCGTTCCATAGAGAAAGCAAAGTGGGCGAGTGGCACTCGCTGGGTGAGATCAGGCATGAGATCATAATAGGAAGCAACGCTCTGTGTGGTCTTCATTCCATTACAATAATCTTTCATTACTCATGGCTAAGCTTCCATTAGATTACAACTCTCCTTACCCAATACTGATACTTAAAAGATGGCTCACACATGGCCTCAGAATGATTCAGAATCCAGTCCCATTGACCTGACATATGGTCATATACTACATCAGCCATACTTGACATGGAACATGTGTGGAGTGTGTTCATTGAACTCATCTGTTCCTCTAAACCTCTGGGGCAGGTACATTAGCCTACTCTAGTGTGACACTGGAATTACAGCACAGATGCAGTTAGACCAGCTATACTGCCCACAATATTCAAGAGATTGTGGATGTGCTCATGTTACATACGCCTTTACTTGTACTATGTGTAAGAACAAAAAGATTGAGAGCCCCACCTTGGAAAGATATGAGTAAGCAAATAAATCGTGCCCTTATTTGACTTGCCTCATCAGAATGTATGCAACACAGAATGCCTAACACCTTGATTTCAGATGTATAATGCATTAAGCCAGGTCTTGCTGTCAAGTCTTATCCAACACACAGATAGAAAAAAAGTAAATTTACTTTCAATGTAAAATAAACCCCAAACCTGAATATCATGAACGCGCTTCAGTTTGAAGGAGGGGGAAAAAAAAAAAGAAAGACATGATGATTCTGAAATGAAGGGTTTGGGACATTGGACAAGGCAAGTTTATGTCTATAGCACCTGTCATACAAAATGACAATTTAAAAGTGCTTCACATAATATAAAAGGCTCATTATACCCCGAGATCCATCACTTCGGAAAGGTCTTTACCATGAATTAAAAATGTATTAAACATTGTTTTCAATATTTCAATTGTAATGTGTTTAAGGAAACAGAATAAGAGAAATTAAATGAATAAATTAAAATAAGATTAAAATGAATAAATTAAGAAGAAAAAAAAATTGTAGTTCGTAAAAGTGCAGTGCCACAGGGTGTAAACTGAGCCAAAAGTCTGCCCAATAGTGATGTTTGGGCTCTGATATCCTCCAGAAACTGGTTCTATTTAAAAACAACATAGTAGCTAAATGCTGCCTCTCCATGTGTAGTTTTTACCTTATGCAAGACTAACTGATTAGTTCCTTATGACCTAGGAGTTCTGCCCGGCCAATAACGCTGCAGCATATCAGATAGGTACACTGGTTTTACACCATTAAGTGATTTATAGACCAGTAATAATACCTTAGTCAAATCTGTGGTATACTGGTAGCCAGTGTAAGGCCCATAACTCTGCAACATATCAGATAGACATGCTGGTCCTACACCGTTAAGTGATTTATAGACCAGTAATAATTCCTTAGTCAAATCTGTGGTATACTAGGAGCTAGTGCAAGTACTTAAGAATGGGATTGATGTGTTCTCTTTTGCTCTAGCAGCTGTATTTTTAATCAACTTAATCTGTTCTATTGTCTTTTTTGGAAGTCCTGTTAGGAGGCCATCACATAACCCTGCTAAAAACAAAAGCATGGACAAGCTTCTCTAGATCTCGTTTAGTCAAGATATATCGGATTTTATTGATGTTCTTATAATAAAATGCTGACTTGGTTACAGATTTTATGTGACTTCTAAACTGAGATCAGAGTCTATTAGTATGCATAGGTTATGAGATAGCTTTTTAGATTTTAGGGTTTTCCTAGTCCAAGTAGGCAGCTATTCTGCACCTTTTATTGCCATTACCAAATATTATAATCTCTGTTTTATCTTTTTACAATTGCAGAAAGTTTCGGCCACTCCAGTTAGTGACATGCTGAAAGCATTTGCAGAGAGACTTGGAGACCCTAGTTGTCTGGGGAAAGGGCTAAGTAAATCGGAGTGCCTTCAGTATAGCTATGCTATGACAGCCCAGAGTCTTGTATGGAGGAAATGAAAGGGACAGTGAGACATCCATCCATCCAGCAACCTTTTATTCCCTTTATTCTACTATTCCTCTTTTAGAAAAAATGCATGGTAGCTTGGTTTACAAGCAAATCAAAATGTAAAGAATTCACTTAAACATGTACCTACATTACATAACACAAATACCAAAAATTCCATCCAGATACAGCTCCTCCCCTTTGCTGAAGACCTTAATTTTCACATCAGTATTTCTAGCACTGATCTACTGCTGCAAGTGTGAGGATTGTGATTTATACTGAAACATCTAATTCTGTGGAAAGGCTCAGGAAAATGAGGAAAGGCACCAACAAAAACCACCACCTTTAACCATTTTATGTCTATGTACATCTATGTACTGCATAGCTTAAAGCATCACATCAATGAACCTGGGAACTAATATTCACAATGCCTCTCTTTGTACCTGCTCATTTCTCACCAATCAATCATGTGTGTTCATGTCATTATTCCCCTGCCTCCAGAAGTGCAAAAAAGGTAAAAACCCACAAAGCTTTAATTAAAAAAACCACATTGCTCAAGCTTTACTTACCTGGGATCTTTAAGTTTAGGTCACAAACACTACCGACTGTAGCAATGGAGGCAGCTTTCTGGCGGTGGGTGATGCTCTCACGGATGCGTCCTTCTCCTGTTACTTTAACATTGAATGGACTCCCTGTGGATGAGAGAGACCATTTGGGAACTAAAGAAATTCAGTAGCACAATTCAAACAACTGTGCTGTTAAGACAGCAGTTTTACAGAAAATGATATACTGGCTTTTCTGTTTGGTCATTGTGGACATTACAACACAAGTCTATAGGTAATTAGGCAATTCTGGTTATGCATTGCATGAAAAAGCTCCCTTGGTGTTCTCACTTACCAGGAACATGTTCTTCAGCAAACCTGATGGACACTATGTATGTCCCCGGCTCAGTGGGACAAAAGGAGACACCACAGGTCCCATCCTCAATGTCCTCAGTCTGGATGTCCACTTTACTTGGGCCCTCGATGGACAGCGCCAGTCCTCCATAACCTTGGCCACAGGTGACAATTTGTTGGATTATACTCAAGATAAGATTTATTTTACATGTGCATTGTGTTTGTGATTCCCAGAGGAGGAAGCAGTATTGCAGAGTAATCAAATCACTGCAATCAAAACACAAAACACTAGATAAGAGTCAAAAAACTTTGGTGCTTCTCTCAGGAGATGAGGAAATTAGCTTTTATCCATAAAATTCTGTATAATAAACAGCTCCTTCAAAAGAAGGCAGTTTCTGCCTGGTTATTCCTTCAATCAATTTGTAGTTATAGAAATAAATTCTTTTTAAAATCTACAAGAGGAAAAGTACTCTTAAACTCAAAGTACTCCTAAAGTCACAAGCCTCCCACTGATCTAAGGAAAAGGTAATAAACTCTGAGAAAGACATGCTGTCCAAATTATAAAAAGTAGTTTCCCTAGTTTCTCTTGGTCATTCTCAAATAATGCATTGGTACGAATTAAATACATTTTCTAATTCCAAACACACCTTACAGATGTTTTTTTTTTCCAACATACTTGGAACCTATCTCTGCCATTTAAAAATGGCAGAAATGATCAGTTTGAATATTAAGTGTTTACACATTTACAAATGTTGGATCTGGAAACCCTAGAGATGGTGCATAGAGACTAAAGGAAACACCTTTCCTTTCTTAAGGAAATCCTACCTGAAGTAATTTAACTTTTATTAAATTTAATAAACTCTCCATTGAACCTTGGCTATGTTCCTAAATCAAATTAGCAGTAATAAGACCACTTATCAAAAAAATCTAGCCTCGACCCATGTCAGTCTTCAAACTACAGGCTGATGTCAAAACTTCCATTTATTTCCAAGATCCTAGAAAAAGCTGTAGCTCAGCAGCTATGCCCCCACCCCAGCCTACTACTTCTCCGTCGCCTTTAATGGATGTTCTCTTGCAGGATGCGTTTCGGACACATGCACACTATCAGGACAAGACTAGGACCTCTAGAAAATTGAACTAGACATTAATTGCTTATTTTTTCCCCACTTTATTTATTTTTCTCTTAAAATTGTTCTTATTGTGGTGACCATTGTAGGCCAGCAGAGGATGGGTCCTCCCCCTTGAGTCTTGGTTCCTTTCAAGGTTTCTTCCCCATGCTCTAGTGAGTATTTCCTTGGCTTGCTCACTGGGGGCTTGGATTGGGACATTTTTAAAGCTGCTTTGTGACATCTGTTGTAAAAAAGCACTGTACAAATACATTTTTGATTGCTTGATTAATAATTGCATGGCATGATTCTGGGAGGTGGGGTTCATCTGCATTCCCATCAGCATCACTAATGTCCACATCTGGTGTGGGTGTCAGACTGTGCAACGTTTGCAAATGTGCTTGGGTATATAAAAAAGTTAAAGTACTTTTATGTTAAAGAAATGAGGTCAACAGATTTACCAACACTTGCACATGGAAACAGGATTGAATATCTCCTTTACTGCTAGGAATATGACTTGTTTCATTATAATCAAATCCTGAAAACATTCATTCGTGAACCAAAAAGCAAAAAAAAGCTCTCATTTTAGAAAATGTCAGCCAAGATATTACTATAAAAAAATCTGGTTAACTAAGAGTAATAAACAATAGCTACAACTCATGAAAAATTGCATATTGAGCAGCTCTGGTACTGGTGTTTCTCACCAGCATCTCTTGTGTCCACTACAAAGTCAGACATCTCAAACGTGTGTCCTTCAACCAGTCCTTGTCCAAACACCTTTACCCTGCTGGCATCTCCAATCTCAGACTGTACCACCATGATGGAGATGGGGCTGTTTGCCACATGGTAACCATTCTTCTTTATACTGACCAAGTGCTGACCAACCTCTCGGGGTATGAAAGAAATACCTGAGAGGGTGAAGAAAATCATAAGATAGTATTAGTTGAGGAACATTAAGAGAAGGTTTTGGCAGGCCATTAAAAAAAATGCCATGAAGAAAATATCCAGGAATTTATAGTGGAGAGAATAAAGGGGTTGCATTAGAAATACATTCAATAAATGTAGTATGTAATAAGTCTCTGCCAACACTTTCAGTGCAAAGTTGGTGGATGAGATGCACTCACCAACGTGATTGTTGGGCTGCCTCTTGAGCAGACACGGCTCATCACGGCCTGATGGGGCTTTGATGCTGGCTGTGAGCAGACTGAGGTCTGTCTCAGTGATGTCCAGGGAGAAGTCAGCGGCTGATCCCAGCTTCACCTGAGACCGCCTCTTGTCCTCTGCAAAAACCACCAAATACAGCACTCAACCAATAGTACTGAAAAGGAATGCACTTAATGGACTGTCTGGAAAGCTCCATATTACTAAGCAAAATAAAGTCAAGGGTGGTGCTGATATTTACTTGTTAGTGCTAAACTTGCGCTTAATTTGCATAAACTGAAACAGACTGAAAATATTCAGGTTGTAGTGGTTATAATTGACTGCTTATAATGGATACATTGCAATATGTCCTCACCTGTCATCCTAGCTGTAAAGGGACTGCCAGCTATGTGCTCGTCATTGTAACGAACCAGGATGTTGTAATCTCCCGGCAGAGTGGGCAGATATGTGACCGTGCAAGTGCCATCCTCATTGTCAATGCAACTTATCTCTGCCTTCGATGGGCCTTCAATGGCCAAGTCAAGGCCACCTGCGTAAGAACTCTCAATCAGTTTGATGCTCATCAAATATGAGTCACCACTACTATTTGCTGTGTTTATGGTTAAAGGTAAAGAAAAACCAACAGCCACCTTCTGCAGCATCTTCTGTGTAGATAGTAAATGTGGCTGGTTTGTTGGCAACACCGTACACAAGGCCTGGGCCATAGGCTGACACATTAGGGCTGTTAGCGTTGTTGACATAGAACTGCAGAGGGCTCTCTGTGGAGCAAAAAATCCCATTGAGAAGGTTGGCATGAATGCAAGGAGAGCACTGGACTGATTTCACAGGTGTGTCATAATTTTGAAAGGCTTGTACATTGACAGTTTATCCAAACATGAACCAAGAGTTGCATGCACACACACGCGAGCTAAAGAATTTAAGTATGGACTAGCAGATTTTCATAATCAATTCCAGCAAAAGCATTTGACGACAAAAAAAAAAAAAAAAAAAGCACAAATCTCAAATGGTAGCATCTGAGCCAGGTATCATCAAACAATAGAAAATGGAATTTGGAACAGGATATCCACATATGTAATAAGCCCAGAGTCTCCATTTACCCTGGGCAAGTTAGCCAGGTGCAAACAAGTCATTCAACAAAAGAGGGTGAATCAAAGATAATATATTACTTTTTAACATGGTAACAGCTGCTTTGGACTGATATGGCCTTCTGTAGGATCTGCTGGCCTCAGTGAATATTATATTTGTAACATAATTCTTGCCATGGTAGCAAGAATATGGGATTACATAAGTCTTAGCTGTTAGAAGGCCCCCCCATGTACATGCCTCAACATGTGAAGCATCAACCTTCTTTACAAATACTGTACCAACTTCAAATACTCTCTCAAATAATCTCTTGAAAGTTTAATCTTTTCAGCTCCCCTAAACCTCAGCGTGAACAGTTGCCACAGCCCTCCACTTTGCAACAATGAGCAAAGAATCCTAACAGGAAGTTAATTTGGGGAAGACATATCCTTGGCCCTTGTCAAGATAGCTGGCATTTAAGAGGTTCAAAGCATTAAAGGGTGTGGGGTAGGTGAGGCCCCAGTTCCAGAGCCCTTACCCGGTATGTGGGTGCCATTATATTTGATGTGCATCTCATGAAGGCCTGCCTCTGTAGGGGAGTACTTCACAGCGACAGTCCCATCCTTGTTGTCAGTGATCTCGGGTTTGGCTGTTTTGCCTGACGGCATATGAACCTCCCCTAGAGAGGAGAAATTGAGTCGTTTAAATTGAGAAAACTGGAGTTGCCATCACTGTGGCAATCATTTAATTTTGCCCCTTAATCTCTGGAACACCTCCTTGAAAAATAAAGTCTTCAGAGTCAGTTTCAGTGAATAGTATCAGCGCAAGTGTGTTATATGCATTGTATTCCTTAGTTAAAACACTACTCATCTCTCACCTGTAATTTCACCCTTCCCAAAGGTGAAGGGAATCACCATGTTGAAAGGCCGGAAACCTGCACCATTCATGCTGTTAATGGGTATGTACACACCATCTGTCACCTGCAAAATGGAAGAAGGTTCAAAACTGAAACCGAGAAATTGATGCTTCACAGACACTTTCCAGGCCAAGGAGTTCCGCAAAAAACTAACAAAAAAAACCAAACAAAAAAAAAAGAAAAAAAAAAAAAGACAAACCCACCCCCACACACCCCACGTAGTGGCAGTAGTAAGAAAAAGCAGAAGGGAGTGGGGGGTGCACAGTAAACCCAACCTCCCAGCACACCTGGCACAGTTCTGAGGAAATTGTCATTCAACAGAGATTCATAACAGTGTTCACAAACATCCCCACTACCACCATCATGTATTGGCATAATGGAAAATGGGAAGGCTGGAGAATAACGAATAAAATATGGTGACGCTTGTACTTGAGCTATATTTGCTCAGCTTTGGGGTAGATTACACTCAAATCATTGTCTGGTTGCCATACAGGCCACTTTAATTTATTTAACACCAGATTTGCCTCCAATCAAAACGACAGCCTTCTAAGCCATCATTCAGAGTTTCCCCAGCCTCTGCCATGAGTGAAACACACTAAAAGTAAAAATAAAAAGGTGCAACATCCAAGGAGAAATGGGAATAGAAAAGAACAGAGTACCGTTTCAGGGAGGAGAAACGGAGATGAGGCATGAACCAATAGCCATTTCCTGAAAAGGATGATGCTTGATTGGTTAAAACAAGGTAGAACTGGATGGAAATCACTTCCATCACAGCAGAGATAAGAGCAAATGGAAAGCAAGATAAACATGCAGACAAAGATTTGGACGAAGAATTGAGCGGGTGCGCACTAAGATAGCCCCGAGGTCAGTACAGAGGCTGAAAAAGATAAATCAGTGAAGGTAGTGGTTGGGTTCAACCTCCATGAGCAGGAATAGGCTCTGCAAAAGAGGGACGAAAGACGGGAGGGTAGGGTGGTTGTAGTGGTAAGGGAGATTCAGGTGTGCATGTGTACCCAGGGTTGGAAGCCGGCGCCCGGAGCCAGTTCCTGCTGCTGGTGGCCTGACTGCTGTTGCAGCAGGGGAGCTTCATCAGTAGCCTAAGAAAGGAGAGCGCGAGTTATGTGTGCATGCACACACATAGCCACACACACCTAACCAGACACAAACGAGCGGACATTCTGTACATTGATACATGTTAACTGTGAAAAGTGATCAAAGATATAGTCAGTCAATTCTTTCATTACCAAAAAGGTTTCATTTTGTTGTCAATATAAAAAGTGACTCCAACTGAAGATGCAGTGCTACACAAACTGAATCCGCTTGAAGTACATGGTCATTTACATTTATGGCATTTAGCTGATGCAAAGCAAGTTACAATTAGGACTGAGTACAGCTTGAGCTATTGTGGGTTAAGGACCTTGCTCAGGGGCTCAACAGCAGCAGCTTGGCAGCAGTGGGGCTTGAACTGGCAACCTTCTTATTACTACTAGAGTACCTTAACCAGTGAGTTACCACTGCCCCCAAGGGGTAGAATCTGGTTTGACACTCCAAAAAAAAAATAAAAAAAGCCAAGCAGTTCCCATAAACCTAAGTTTGGGTGATCAAGTATACAGAGGTTGAGCCTTACTATGACTTTGAAAGGGCTCCGTGGAACATTCTCTCCTCCAAAGCGTACATAGATGAGATATGTCCCAGGCATAGCTGCCATGTAGAATATGTCGAATGTGCCATCCTCATTCTCAATGACATCAGCCTCCACCTCTGTGCCGTCAGGGGTTACAATGATGCAGGAGACTTTTCCTTTCCCTGCTCCCTTGGTGTTGACTACAAAGCCAACTTCCTTGCCGATGCCAATGGTTGGCCCAATGCCAGGACCTGTAGAATGAGGGCAAGAGGTTAAGACTGTGTTGTGGGATCTTGCTAAATAAATGTGCCTTCTATTCATTTACAACAGATGACCAGCACTGGTAGTGTGGTGAAATCCAAACCATGCAATGAATTTAAAAGTTGCATTGCATCTCAATTATTTTCCAAAACAGTGACAGTTTTGAAAAATAATTGAGAGCATTAGGTCCGTTTGATTTAGGATTTTGTTTTTCCAAGTCACGACTTGTTGCAATGCTTTTGGCAGTCAGAATAAATTAACTCACCAGTGACCGTACACTTGCTAGCGTCGCCTGTGGTTGTAGCCCGCACTCTGTAAGGTGAGGTGGGGATTTCATCGCCTCCATACTTGATCACAATCGTGTAACGGCCCATCTTATCTGGCACATAGGACACCTGGTATGTCCCATCCTGGTTTTCTTGAAAGTTGACCTTCTTTGGCTTCCCATCTTGGTCCTGAACATTCAAAACCCACAATTTCACAGAAAAAAGCATTGTAGTGGCAGGATGACCAACAGTGGGGGAGGACTGTGCAAGATGATTCCTCTAGCCAAGGAGTGCAGAGGTCCACTTATGGATGAGCATGTGGTTTGAGGAGAGGTTTTTGGTAGTTTACAGTCTCTGGAAGTACTCAGCCAAGCTTCAACAATTACCAGGTAGTGCAAGAAGTGGTGGAGGGGCCCACTATTGGAGATTATTGAGATGCAGAACGCTGCTCACAGGACCACATTTGGCCTTGGTGAGATGTCCATTTATCTCGTTACAAGTCTTTCACACTGCTCAATGAGCATGTTTTTGGCTGATGGGAGAAGCACTCGCAGATCTACCACTTAAGATGCACCCACAAATTAGATGACACCACTTCCACGAGATGATTAGAGTGCATGATAATTATGGATACACAGGGAAGCCAACAGTACTGGCAGTGCCAAGTGCCATCATAAAGTATCATATCAAGATCACTTCAATATTCAGTTCCAGTCAATGCAAATAAATGAACTGAACTGAGCAGCCCATGACTAGCTCAAAGTAAGGTAAACCAGAGCCAAGTTCATAATATGCATAATATTTGGCAGAAAGGTAGGACATTGCATTTGGCCTGTGAGGGGGGTGCGATGTGTGTACTGGGGATGGCTCACCTTGATCTGGACTGACAGCTGGCCCTCTCCTGCATCCTTAGTGTCGATGGTGAACTCTACAGGCAGGCTGGCGGGCAGGCCTGTGGTCAGGCCAGGCCCGCTGGCACGTACCTTACTGGCATCATGAGTGGGTAGGACACGAAGCTTAAAAGGGCTGGAAGGGGGGGGGGGGGGAATGTGAAAAACAGTCAATAACAGAGCATGAGTAATTAGCAGCACAAAGTGGGAAATGCTCAGGATGAAGGGTGGCAATACCTGCAAGGGATCTCCTCTTCGGCATATTTGACAATCACAGAGTAAGGGCCCTCCATGGAGGGCGTGTAGGCTACATTGTATGTTCCGTCTCCATTGTCTCTTACATCAACTGTCTCAGCCATACCTGAATACAAACAATGATTATTAAACAAGTACATTACATTAATCGAGTCCTGGCTGTCACCATATTAGCAGGTACTTTTAAATGAACTTATTCATTCTAAACTATGACTAAACAATAGACAACTTCTGTAAAACCAATAAAAATCTAAAAACATTCTGCCTTTGTAGAAGTACTTTTTCAAAGGACTACAGTTCTGACAGTGACTACAAGATGCATCACCCAACCTTTAGGGCCAGTCACAGCCACAGAGAGGGGCGCTACACCAGCCTTGCTGCAGTCCACAGTGAAAGCCTGAGGGATCTTGGCCCGCACAGCCGAACCCACACCAGGCCCAGAGAGCTTCACCTTACTGGTGTCCACAACTTCTTTCACTGTCACCTTGAAAGGGCTTCCTGAGAAACATCAAATGGAAACCACTAAAAATAAAAATGCCATTAAGTGAACACCACATGGTAGTTTTGGGAATATGTGCCCCCCCCCCCCCCCCCCCACACTCCACCCCCCAAATCATGACAGGCAGGGTTCAAACTGATCTAAGCATGCCTTAAATGAAACATGAATATATAATTTACTCTGAACAACACATTCTTTAGAGTCTATATATATCTTGTTACTCCACAAAAGTGCATCACTAAAGAAAAGGAGCCAACAATAATTCAAGCACCTCAAATGGACTGTGATTTTCCACTGTGATTAATATGTAAAGACAACACGGGTTCACCCAAGGTTCTGTGCATGCTGAGTTTCTCTATGCCGATATTTAAATGTCATTATACCATATACGGTCTGTAATCATGAGACATACAAACAGGCTCTCAGAGAACAGCACACTAGAAAAACCACATTACGTACCTGGAATGTGCTGTCCTCCATATGTGATGTTGACGTCATATAGGCCTGGGGTGTATGGAGTGTACTCCACATTACAGCTGCCATCCTTGTTGTCTTTGCAGGACATCTTTGACTCCGATGGGCCTTCAACAGTGATCCCTAGGCCCCCGATGCCAGCTCCCCTGGGGAAGCAGATGCAATTGGTCAGTCACAAGGCTTACACTGTTCATTAGTTGTTAGTTTAAAAAACACCAGACTGTTAATAGCATGTGATGATACTAAGAAAATTAGGAGGGAAAGGAGGAAAAATGAAAAAAAAATTGAACAAAAGAATGCCATACCTTGTGGTGATGGAAAACCTATTTGGCTTGTCAGTTAGAGCTTCCTCCAGCCCAGGGCCTTCAGCCAGAACTCTAGTGGGATCACAGCCTTCACCCACAGGTACCTGGAAAGGGCTCTTGGGAACAGGAGTCTCATCAAACAGCACCTCCACTATATGAACACCTGGAAACATTACATAGTGCTGTGTTGCCATGAGATATACACACAAAATTAAAAGTTTGACAAATTACATCTAACTACTGCCATGTTGTGCACACACATTCTTTGGGAAGAAATTTATTCTGAACACTCATGTTATTGGCCTTTGCATTGTACCATTCTCAAAGGGTGTGTACTCCACTTTGTAGGTGCCATCGCCTTGGTCAGTGAGAAGACAGTCTGTGGCAGCACCTGATGGATTCTTAACATGGGTCTTAATGTGTTTCCCTCCCTTTCTGGTTAAGGACCGGGCATCCACAGTGAAGTCAGTGGTGGCCTCCCTGAAAACACCTATAGAAAAGAAAAAGACTCAACACATATGAAATAATGCACATGGGAGTAACTGAAGACAGAAAACTGGGAAGAATAAATGGAACTTGTAATGAATACAGTCTTTTCATAAAATGATTAAATTTGCTTCATGAGAATGTCACTGCCACTCTTATGCTTTGAAGAAAATGGGGATCCTTCAGCAGGAAACCTATTTAAAAAAAGACGAAGGGCCCTCTTTCTGGCTGTGATCATTCTAAGCATAATGAAACGTGAAGAGGTTCTGAAAGAAGAGGACTTTAATAACATCTCTGAAAAGTGAAAACCAAGAGTAAAGAAAAACAACGTCATGGAAAACTTTCTTAAATTGCAAGAAAGTAAGTGCTACCAAATAATTTGGCGGAGAAAATAAAATTCAAATTTTCCATTGTGTATTGGAATTAAGGATCTCCTGTGGATCAAAAAAAAAAAAGGTGATTCTGATAAGAAGACATTAAAAAATTCTAACTTAAAAAAGGTACACGTACCATCTACTGCCAGTCCTGGTCCGAAGACCTTCACCTTGCTGGTGTCAACAGCAGGATCCACTGCCACCTTGGCAGGGAAGTTAGGAACAGCCTTTCCCCCGTACTTCAGGAGCAGCGTGTACATGCTGGCCTTCAGCGGCACGTAAGTGACCGTGTATGTACCATCCTCATTGTCCAGGACCTCCGTCTTGGCCTTGGAGCCTGTCTCGGACACAGCCTCCCAGGATAGCTGCCCTGGACCAGCCTTGGCACAGTCCACATGCACAACGCTAACCTCACCAACTTTGCCACGCTTGAGGCCTGAGCCCGATGCCACCACCTTAATGGGGTCAAATGGGTACTGGATATTGGCACAGAAGGGTGAACCAGGGACGTGGATGTCCTCAAAGAGGATGTTGACCAGGTACTCGCCTGGCTCAGTGGGCAAGTAGGATACAGAGCAAGTTCCATCACCATTGTCCGAACACTCTATTTTGGCCTCAGTGGGACCCTCCACAGTGAGGCCGAGGCCGCCTGTGCCTGCTCCTTTAGTGTCAATGGTGAACTCAGCAGAGCTGCCCACCAGACCTCCTTTCAATCCTGGACCAAAAGCTTTTACCTGTGGGGAACAGCACCATTACTCCTTAGCTGCCACTCATACTTTCACAGATAATAGGCATGCAAGAATGAGCTGATAAACTGTAAAATCTTTATATTCTATACAAAAACGGAATCTGCTCATCATGCATCTAAAGAGAGCGAGCATGAGAGATTTCACAAGAAATGTAAATGAGTAATAACGATATACAAACACATTCAAAATGCACTTTACAATTACACACACACTCAACCCCTGTAGTAAACACGGTGTCCCATTTGGTCAGCTTCCCACCAGCAGGCTTCACTTTTTTCCAGTTCACCTTAGCAGAGGAAATTTTACCAAACTATTCCACCATGCTTATAAAAATATCAGCTTTAAGCATTGCATCAGCATAGGCAGACAATAAAATTTGTGAGTTAAGATCAGATTGTGAAAAATACACATATGATGGTCAGAGTTTTTCTAAATCAACCTCTTACAAGAGGTGACATGAGGTTCTAAATGATTCCTTAGAATTTAGACACATTTGATTCTGTACAATTAAAATCTCCAGATAAAACTAAGTAATTACAGCATTACAACTAGTGAACACAATGTATCTAGAAAAGAGAATTCTCCAACACCACTAGTGGTGCATATAAAACACGAAAACAAAGCACAACGTTCAAAAACAGCTCGAATCTTTAGTAATCGTCCCCCTATTATATCCTCCATTACAAATGACTGAGAAAGCCAGTTCTTTGAAAAGAGCACAGCCACTGAAAGCTGTTTTCATTTACATCCCTGGCTCCATTAATATTATCGCCAGACTGCAGACACTCATGATTAAAATGAAAACTAAATCTAGCCCACTAATACAAAAACATGAACCAAAAACTAGGCCATCTTGCTACAGTTGCTGGTTTAGCTTAGTCACCATCTCCTTTAGATGGAAGATCTCCTGATCAGTAAAACCTTCGTCTCATAAATCGCTTCTCAATTACTGAAAAGACTGTATGAAACCTGCCCGATCTGGAAAGTGCTCTTCCACCCATACCCCTTTTGCATGTTTTATATTTTCCATGAATACTCTCCTCATTTTCAAAGTATAAATTTCTCAAGGACCACTGGACAATAAAATACAAGGAAATGTTTGAAACAGACGAATCATGTTCAGCTTTTTCTGCCAAAACTTCATCAAAATGCTCACCCGTTCCCATAACTCATCACATGTTTATCCACCAAGATTCTAGGAACTAGCAGTCCCTTGCACGGTTCTCCTATCCCAATCGTCTCTAACCTCCAAAACTGCTTTACTCGAGCCATCGGAACACAGGACCGTACAAGATGGCCTTCCCCTCCGAACCAATGCACTTCGTCTTCGTTGTAGCAAAGACCATATAATTAAAATGATCGATTTTGAATTTAAATGTGACATTAAGATCAAGTCTTGTTATATTTCAAAATCATAAAAACATGCCTCCTAAAAGACATGTTTTAACAGCAACTGAGGGGGATTTGGTTTTTTTTTAGTCAGAGATATTAGTTGACCAAAAGAGAGACAAATCATGAATAGACTTTTATAAAACAGTGGTATGTTGGAAAATGCGACTCGCTTAGCAGGGTAACAAGAGGGAGAGCACTAAAGCAGCTTTCATTAATAATAACACCACAAACTATGACATCAGAAACCATCAATGCTATCCAGAAACAAAACAAACTAACTATTCACTTTCAATGCAGATAAGATACTGTCATACCCTACCATAGCCCCGACAGCACTCCTGTACTGAAACATTTACACCTACGGCCACTTTCACCGCATGCTGTTGGCTGAACTGCTTGAACGCCATTTTCTCCTGGGCTGCCATGCCACCCATGAAGAGATGACCACACTTGCACAAAACAAAAAACCACTGCACCAAAACAAAAAAAAAAAACCTCCAAAATCAAACCAAAACCAACCAAGTAGTTAAAAAAAAAAAAAAAAAAAAAGAGAGAGAGAGATAAGAACCTTGCTGGGATCTGGGGGCAATGTGGCATCAACAGAGAAGGGGCACCCCAGCACTGGGTGGCCATCATAGAGGACATCCACAGTATAGGCACCTTCCTCATTGGGAATGTATTTGACCAGGCTGACGCCTTTGCCCAGCCTTTGCTCCACCACACAAGGCAGAGACTTGCCCGATGGGCTGGTGATCCGTGCTTCCATCTTCCCCTGGCCACCTGCTCCATTCATACAAACCATAAATTCCTGATCCTGTCCAACTTCCACTCCTGAAAAAGAGTTATAAAATATTAAAATGCATTAGATTTGGTCTAACTAGTGAAGACGTTTGTGCGTCAGTGCTAAGTACGTGTTGAACCCCTTACTAACTTCCTCCAAACCCTGAAAACAGACAAGTACCAATAAGACTCTCCTAAGGCAAGGACCAAGAAATCCATTTTACAGCAATGTTAATAATGTTGTCAACAAGCATGTGGTGAAAGTTAGAGGAGAGCACATTGCTTGTAGTAAGACACGTGGGGTGCTGGCAGCAGAAACACCAAAGATTATTTATGAAGTACCACAAAGCAAATGTTTGCATGTGCACACACAGGGGAGCACTCACTGTTCTCCAGTCCATCGACTCTGACCCTGCTGAGGTCCAGTGGGGCCACCACTCCCACAGCAAAGGGGCTTTTAGAGATGAGGTCACCTCCAAAGTTCACAGTTATCACCATCTCTCCCTGTAAGGAGAGCAACCAAGAATCTCAATATACTTGATGGATGGGCAAAAATCATGAACAGTTATAAATATAGCTTTGGGATATTTTCCTCTTTAGCTGTCTGTAAACAAGTGACATGACATGCTTTTTTTTGAGGAGAAAAAACCCCCAACATTACCTGTTGGATGGGTGTGTATTTTACAGTGTAGGAATAGTCATAATTGTCAATGATCTCAAAGTCTTGTACAGGCTGCCCTTTGGCAGTGCCAGAGAACTGCACATCCAGAGGGGCTTTGCCTGCTCCTTTGGTATGAACTGTAAAATGAGTGGGTTTTCCACTCTCCACACCTGAAGAACAGAAGAGAGAGAAAGAGCGATAAAGGAATGGATACAAGTGAGACTATGCTCTGGAATATTGTGCTACTCAGGAAAAAATAAATAAATAAAAATAAATAAACAGACCTGCTCGAGCAAGCCCTGGCCCCTCAGCTTCAACTTTGGATGAGTCATGTGAAGGGTCCACTTTGACACGGAAAGGGCTGACAGGAATTTCCTGTCAATCGTCACAAATGCATGGGATTTTTGGGAGTAAAAGTAGTATATAGTAAAGTCTGAACGGGCATTATGAAAGCCTACCCAAATCAAACAAATCCCCCATGGTGATCTTCACTTACTTTATCTGTGAAAAGGACTTTGATGGTGAGGAATCCAGCTCCTGGTGGGACGTACTTGACAGTGATGGTATCATTTGAATTAGGAATGATGTCAAAATCAACATCCTCTTCCTTATCACTGATGACATTCGCTTCACACTTGATACCAACACTGACATCACCTGTAGGTTTAAACAAAAACAAACAAACAAAAAAAAACCTTGAGGGATTCAATGCAATTAAAAACAAAAAACATTACATTTTTTAAAAGCCATGAAGTAGCAGTGTGTTTCTGTAACCTTCTCCAGCTTCTGTGCAATCCACAGTAAAGTGTGTGGGCTCATGAGCTTTTAGGCCAGTCCTTTCCACTCCAGGCCCAAAAACTTTCACTTTGTGAGGGTGACTTCCCTTTCCAACATGAACCTACAGCAGAAGACCTCAGTAGTGTTAAAAGATTCATTTAAATCACAAACAAGCTGCCAACAAATAAACACAAAATTAGAACATCTTACAGCAACTCGTTATACAACGTGTCTCTTTAAAGGAGCAATAAGTTGCATTTCCCCCAACTTCTCGATCAGAATTCTGCCACGGAAACATCTTCAACAGCAGGGAGAACACTGTAGAAAAGAAAAGCATTTCCCCAACCCACGTTGCACCCTAAGCCTGCATTAAATCATGGAAAAGTCTGTGGCTTATGTAAAATCCATGTTTGCATTCCATGAAACTACCTATTGTTCCTTTAGCAAAGAATTGTTCCTCATTTAATAGAAATACAAATATAGCATTTACAATGTATGACATGTCTACATTCCAAAATGCTAAAGATTCATAAGAATTTATTTTCAATGGCAACACAACAAGATCTCATATTAAAAATTTGTTTTGCAGAGAAGGTTTTTAGGATTTATTTTGGTTCTAGAAACATTGAATCCACAATTAATAAACCAGTCATTGACAAATTCATGACAAAGGTCCATTTTCTATAATTCCAAAATTACATGTGACTATAGAAATTTTCAAAATACAATTTTCTGAGGTCAGTTATTAAGCACTGCTGTTATCATGAAATGATGGCATCTAACATTTTTTTAAAACAATAATATTCAGGTCATGTTCCCCACATGACCTGAATATTATTGTTTTTAAAAATGTAGGAATGACTACAGAAAAATGTCTCGATGGCCATGAAATTTTGGATTTCGGTGTAACAGGGTTACATTCCTTGCAATCATTACCACAGAGAATCTGACATTTTCTCTCATATTAACATCACTTTAAAAGCAAATTAAATAATTCATAATTCAAATATAAAAAAGATTAAATGAAATGTGATCTTATGTTGTAAAAAAAAAATGCTTAAATTTCCTTGAAATAAAATTTTAGAATTAACAAATGTGTAGATGCACATAATATAATTGTAAAGTTAATTGTGTTAATTCACACAAAATGATTGAAAATAAAGGCCATTGAAATAATGAAATTAATTAAATTGTGGAGGAAAAAGATTAAAATAATTCATTTTGAACATACAAAAATATTAGACTTACAGTCAGTCATTAATGAAAACAATCAACACAAAAACAAAAACAACCCCCCACCAAATTAACTGAGAGAAACCAAGCAGCTCTCCTGTGTATAGGTGGTAATAATAATGATGGGTTTTCGTTTCACAATGGCAGTGTCAGGGGCTTCGGTCTTGGCTAGCATGTCCTGTCTTACCACAACTTCCAAAACTGCAGGGTATGCCTTCACCTCCACCACTTTAGTTGCCATTATTTCAGGAAGCTCAGGGTACTGGTTAGTCGTCAAGGTGTTAGTGGGTACTATAGAGATTCGGGGCTCAGATGGGCTTACCCTGAAAGGGCTGTTGGGAATGCTGACCCCTGCCCAGGTCACTGCCACCGTGTGCTTGACAGCTGAGGTGGGGGTATAGGAGCAGGCATAGACATTGTCACCTTTACTCTTCACCTTCACGTCAATGGGCACACCGTCAGCATTCTGAAGCACAAGGACACAGTATGCTATTACCATGCTCTGGATACTATTTACAGCCTTGCATGATAAATTAACCATGTGAAGTTTTCAGGCTATTATGCATCATATTTCAGTTATTACAAAATACTTTTTACAAAGTATCCATAAAATGGGTATGCTCACCCAGCCTCTCCTCTTCCACTAATTGACATCAACAAGCCACCAGGACCCTATCAGTATTTGTTATTGACTTTGCAGATTTCCCAGATTTTCCTAACCTAGTCACTCTAGTAAAAGGGGCTATTAATTTTGGTGATTTCAACATTCACTTCGAAAATTTAAAGGAGTACCATGGTATAAATGATCACATTTACAAATTAAAACAAATACTCTATAGGCACTTATTACCTCTCAACATCTTATCTGAAGAAAAGAAAAAAAAACTCTAGATTTAGTACAATTGCTCATATAACTAGGAATAAAAATAACACCAAAGCTCGGATTACATCATCTAGTAGGAATGAGCTCATTAATTTCTTCAGTGAGAAAATTAAGCACATTAGAGATAAGAGTATTAACAAGACATTCTGCTACATAAAGATCAGAACAAACAAGTCAAAAAAAGACTTTAGAATCCTTTACTCCTATCCAAGAACCAGAAGTTGCATCTCTGATCTCTCACAATCTTCACCTGCCCACACTTTCTTAAATAAATTAGAAGTGATTGAACTTTTACTAAAAGTAAATAAACTCCTTCTTGAACATTGGCTATGTTCCTAAATCATTCAAGTTAGTAGTAAATCAGGCCATTTATTAAAAAAAAAAAAAAAAAAAAAAAAAAGAAAAGAAAAGAAAATTAAGTAAAATCACAACCCATGTTGCTTGTTAAACAATAGGCTGTTCTCAAACCTTCCATTTATTTTCAATATCCTAGGAAAAGCTGTAGTTCAGCAGCTAAGATCATACCTGTATCAGAACCGGATACATTAATCTTTCACTCAGGGTTTAGGCCTAAATCACATTACGGAAACAGCACTAATTAAAGTAGTTAATGACCCATCATTGGCATCAGCCCAGGCTTGTGTCTCTCTGCTTATATTGTTTGATCTCGGCAACACCATAGATCACAGTATTTTAATAGACAGACTCAAAAATAAAATGTTGGGATTAAGGGAATAACACTTTCCTGGTTTATATCTTATTTAGCTGATCATTACTAGTTTAGCATCAGGTCAGCAAATCAAATGGAAACCTTTCAGCATACATCAAGTTTAACTATGGTGTCCCACAAGGATCTGTTCTAGGGCCCTTGCTTTTTTCTTTATATATGCTAAGTCTAGGTGAAATCACATATTAACACTGTGCTAGTTCCCACTACTATGACGATGATACCCAGTTATATGTCTCAGCCAAACCAGAGGACAAATCCCATCTCCCAATCACACCTTCTTTAACAATTAAGCTCTTGGGCGTAATAATGGATCCCAGTCTCTCAATCGAAGCTCATGTAAATGTTTCTAGGATAGCCTTTCTCCACCTTTGGAACATTGCAAAGATTAGAATCATACCCACTTCACATGATGCAGAAAAGCTAGTCCATGCATTTATTACTTCAAGATTGGACTACTTTAATGCCTTACTATCTGGCTGTACCTAAACAAGTGCCTAAAAAAGCTTGCCTAAACAATCTCCAGCTAGTTCAAAATGCAGCAGCCAGAGTTCTTACCAGAACAAGAAAAAGTTAGATCACGTTTATTATAAAATACTTCTAATGACCCAAAAGCACTGAATGGTCTTGCCCCCAGTATCATGGCAAACTCCTTGTGCATCATGACCTGCCACATCTGCTTAGATCAAAAAGAGCAGGCTCTTTACTAGTACCAAGAAAAGAAAATCTACTGCAGGGGCAGAGCCTCTTTCTATAAAGCTCCCACACTAAGGAGCAACCTTCCTGTCAATGTTCGAGACTCAGAGTGTCCATATTTAAGGCTGATGGTAGTCATGTATTTTATTAACTACTTTCCATCTTAGGTAAAGGTGTAGATTTGGGTGTCCATGGGCACTGGGATGGCAAACTGGGATGTTTTGATGCCAGCACTAATGTAATGTATTCTCTCTTTCTGCTGAGGTACACACATACATCATTGAACCCAGTCTGGAAAATCTGAATATACCTTTACTGCTTATTCTTAATTTTTATAAAGAGGAGGATATGGGGATACGCCCCCCCATTTCTTTCTCTTGCTGTCTGGCATTTTTCCTTGCCACTGTCGCCCCTTGTCTCTCACTGGGGGCTTGGACTCCGACATGTGTAAAGCTGCGTTGAGACAATGGCTGTTGTAAAAAGTGCTACAAAAATTTATTTGACTTTGACCATTAAAAGCACAGAAAAAAAAAAGAAAGAAAGAAAGCCTTCAACTACAAATGTATACAAAAACTACTTGTAAAGGTTGATTCATGGCAATTAAAGGCAAATCTGCAACTTTAAGACCAGATTGATTTTGAATATCAATCTTGAGCTTACCTGTGCAATGATTTTCATGGGACCATTTCCTGCATCTTTAGCCTCGACTGTGAACTGAGTGGGCTTGTTGATAACACATCCAGTCTTCTCCAGACCTGGTCCATAGGCTTTAACCTAAACCAAATTACAGATACAACTGTCAGACTACCATCTGAACCCCAGTCCTGCTCACAGGAAGCTGGCCTCAGTCTTGAGTGTCAAGGGTACCTGTACCTCGTTGGGATTGCTGGCTTTGTTGTCTGGGACAATGTAGGACATGAACGGACTATCCTCGATGTCCTCGTCATCGCACATGATGTGTACGGCATATTCCCCGGGCTCTGTAGGCCAGTACTTTACATCACAAGAGCCGTCATTCTGGTCCACACACTCAATCCGGGCCTGTGATGGGCCCTCAATGGCAAAGCCTGTAAGATGCAAAAAATATGCAATTGGTGAGACAGCAGGTCATAAAGCTTTAACATTAATGGAATTTTATCCTGAAGACCATTCAGAGAAGAATACCAATTAAAATCTCTCTGAATGTCACGGACGTGATTGCTAAAAGATGCCATGAACCCACCAAGCACTCCAACATCCGTGCCGATAGACTCAGCCACAAAGTCAGCAGACTTGCCCACGATTCCGCCCTCCAATCCTGGGCCCCATGCTTGGACCTTCTGTGGCCCTGCCTCTGGGCCAACAAGAACCTCAAAGGGACTGCCATGACAATACAGAGCATAGAGCCAAGAGACATCACATACCAATTATTGCATATGTGTGTGTGCACTTGTAAAAGCTGATGTGTGCGCAAAGCGTCCTTGAGTCTGAAAAAGGTGCTATATAAATGTAAATAATAATCCTCCAGACCACAACCAGTTGATCTCATGCATGGCACTATCCACTGACTAATGGCATATAATGAAGTGTTTGTGTGACTGCCAGTTCCTACAGCATGACTCACTCACCATTTCAGAATACATTATACAATAAATTCTACAATATACAATAAATTCTCTGCAATGGACTGTATCCAGAAGTCTGGTGGAGAAGCCCTCAATGGAGGCTGTGAAAACAGGGTAAATGTTTAACAGAATAAATGATAGATGCCTGTGTGAGTGAGTGAGAGAGAAAGTGAGGCAGTTGTGGTAACAGCTCCCTGTCTCATTCTCTCAGTGAAGCATTTCAACAGGTCTTGTGGGGCACTCTGCTGGCCATGAGCTCACCAAATGCCATCAGTATAAAAGAACCCCTGGCTAATTGCGTAAATGCCAGGCTACTCAAGTGGTTACAAGTCCCATCCACATGGTTACAAGTATTCTTTTTGCTGAAGCTATGGAAACCATACCATCTGATGAACATGCTTCATTTGTTAGAGAGGACAAAAATAGTATAGAAAATATGCATGTCCTTATGCCATAAAAGCAGCTTCTCATTTCTAAAATAGACAATAATTGTTGGAAAATGAACTAATGGACCATCCCAAACAGAGGGCAAGTGGCCTCATCATATAAAATTAAACCACATGCCCATGACAGCTCACATTTATTAGGATGGCTCACCAGTCCTAATAAATGTGAAAGACAGTTTTGCACACAAAGGGCTTTCTATGTGGAAGTTCACTGTTGTCTTGTTGCACTAGACTCACCCCATTCACTCACTCACTCTCTCTCTCACACACACACACACACACACACACACACACGACGACGCAATGTCACTACTCCCCAGATTTCATATGACTGAGCAGTACACTGAATGGATAAAGATGGTAAATAGCAAATATATCCAACTTGTAACCTGATCTAACTAGTAGGACTCCCAACATTGGTTTATGTGGTATATTTAACAACTTCACCTCTACAAGTGTTTTGTTTAACTCAGATCCTGAGGACATGTTCCAAAGTCTGCTCCAACTTAACCAGATGCACCCAAAAGTAGATCACACTGTTTATATACGAGTATGTCTTCATACCAAAACCCTAAATCCTAACCAACTCAGACAAGACCCCGAAAAACAGCATATGGACCTGCTAGACTGCATAATCTAAGAAAAGGGGCTTTCACAAATGTACTATACTGATTAGACAGCAAACAGGAGTTTGGCAGGAACATCATGTTTTAAAAAAGATTTCATATTCTCTAATTAGGCTACTAGTTAAAAGGATTGTAAGGATACAAAGAAGTTATAGAAATGCACCTCTTGGGAATATGCTGGCCATCCCATGTGATGACTACAGTGTGCTTGCCGTGCATTTTAGGGTAGTACTCATAGGCATACATGCCATCCATCGACTCCTTCAGCTTCACTGGCTCCTCCATGCCTTCAGAGAGAAAAACAAAAACAAAAATGCACACACTACTGTAACCTTGACCATGAAATGGAGCTATCTGGAATACTGTGCAGCATGCCTCCTATTCTCTGCACTGTGTACAATAGGCCTACTCTGACGAACAGTAGATCAACAATTACAGTACAGATGGTGTAGGAAAAATATCCGTGAAACATGGAGTCTTAGTCTGTGCTCTGCTATGACACAGGCAGCTCACTAATCATAGTAAGAAGAGCCTGGCACAAAGTCTGCTTTTTCAGTTACAGTAATACCATCTGAGCCTCAGAGGCTGGTATGGCATAGGAAGCCTCCACCCTGGCCCGCTCTCCCATAGATTGATATTTTACTGCTACATTTTCCAAGTCACCTTGTGAACTCCAATCAAGCAAAGTGGAGCAGCCATGGGAGTTCAGTGAGCCCACACAGGCTCTCAAAGGTCACAATATGTCAGTTTGAAAATCAAAAAGAGGGAAGTTACAGCATTAAAGTAAAGGCAGGATGAGGCAGTGGAAGGAGAGCGAGCAAGAGAGCGAGCGCACACATGAGAAAGATTCCAGAGTGAAAGATGAATGAGTTACTCACTGGGACCTTTGACTATGACCTTTAGTTTGCCACTTCCTGCGCTCTGGGTGTCCACTTTGAAATTGGCCACCTGATGCACGCGCACTCCTCTGGGCTGCAGGCCTCTGCCAGTCGCATGGCAAGCACCAGGAGCAGATGCTGAAACACACACGATGTGTCATCTTAATGCCTGAACAATTTGTCTTGCTCAATTTTATGCTCTGAATGCATGTTATAAATAAGAGAAGAGTCACACAAGTGCTTCCTCAAAAGAGCTCAACAGGCCTATGGCATGCCTGGGTAACAGGCCACTGGGATGACGAGCACTCCACCTGCACTGCTCTGCTCCACTCTCCCTCAGCTCTCATTAGGCCAGAGTAAAAATAACAGGACTGCAGGCAGGTTAGAGTCAGTCCCAAGATGCACATCAATGCATAAATATATGCATCATTATGGTCAAGAACATAACTACACTCAACATGAAGCTATAAATCGAGTTCTTAAATGTGTAATCAATAACTTGGACTAACTGTTCACTTACAAATAGTAGTCAAACTCAACTATATACAAGAATCCATATAGTAGCTATAGCAAGTTTCTGAGTTAGCCTGGAAAATATCCAGAGATAATGCTGTTTCTGAACAAAATGGGGCCAAATGTATTAGCTCAAAAATGTTTAAAATGACAAAAAAAAAACACTTTTCCTTTGAGCTCAGTTGGACATTCATTAAGCGCATGCTTTCAGTTCCTGAGGTAATGCTCACCAAACCATGCCCACCACAAAAGCTCCAAAGAACAAGGGGAATAAGGATCATCAAGCCAGCTGTGGGTTGTGTTCTCTGTGGGCTTGGCACTCTTGGCAAAGCACAGCTCACACCAATTATTCATTCATTGTTATTTTTATTTTTTAAAGCATTATAGCCAAAAAAAAAAAAAAAAGAAAAAGAAAAAAAGTTGGTTTTAATGGCCTGGAAAAATGTTACCACAGTGAAAAGCAAGAGTCTAAAAATCAAGAGTCACCTAGACACATGTTTGCTGAAAAACATGGGTACCAACTAGAAAAAAAAAAAAAAAAAAGCTTCAGGAGCTGAGGAGCAAGAATACCTCTGCCACATACATTACTAGCCAAAAAAAAAAAACCACACCAGAGAGCACCCCCCCACCCCCACCAAAACCTGATTTTTTACTTTTTCAAAAATGATGAAATAGTTGAACTTTCCTGAGTTTTTGCCTCTGGTCCACATATCACCTTATGCACAACCAAAGGTTGAGGTCACTCCTTTTTAAACCATGGCTTTCCAAAGATCAAACTGACTGTATTCACAAGTGAATAGCATCTCAGCTAAAAAAAATTCTGACTGCAGTTTGTGCATACACAGTGCAGAGGTAGCCCAGGGCTTAAGGCACTTGACTTGTAATCGGAAAGTTGCTAGTTCAAGCCCCACCAATCCCAAGTTGCCACCGTTAGGCCCCAGAGCATCTAACTTCATATACGTTCAAAAGAAACCTTACTTTACTTCTAAACTCATTTAAACTGCCCTTGAACAAAGACTGCTTGAAGAACTAAGGGCCAGGTAACAAAAGAAAGCCAAGAGCACCTTTAAAAAAAAAAAAAGGGGGGGGGGGGTTAGAGGAGATACTCAAAAGTTTGAGAAACACTCTGCTGAATACTGCTCATGAGTCAGGAGAAGCCTTTAGTCAGAATCACAGGAACTTCAAACTGGCAGGTAACTGTGGTGTTCCCAGTATGCAATGCTTAATACCCAACAACGGTTGTCCAATGAAGGACAACCTATGAACTGTTGACAGGTTCACAGGCACTCAAAGCTCGCTGATGTGCATAGGCAGCAAAAGGCTAGCCCACTGGGTCTGATCCCACAGGAAAGCTAACGTAGCATAAATTACTGAAAAAGTTAATCCTCACTATGACAGAACTGTGTCAAATTACAGCAAATTGCAGCTTGCTACATAAGGGTCTGGAAGCTACAGATTGGTCAGAGTGCTCATGCTGACTACTGTAGGTGCTTTCAGCAAAGGACAATGGGGAAATGAGCATCAAAACCGGAAAATAGCAAAATGGAAGACGGTGGCCTTGTCTAATGAATCATGTTTTTTCACGTCATGCGTATAGCCACCTGCATGTACGTCAGTTACTCAGGGAAAAGATGGCATCTGAATGCACTATAGGAAGGTGGCAAAGCAGCAGAGGCAATGCGATGTTCCAGCCAGTAGTCTGCTGGGAAACTTTGGGTCCTGGCATTCCTCTAGCATGATTGAGGACCCCACAGAAATCAACTCATCTTCATACCTGTCTTTATCAAAATATAAACATTTTATAATGACAATTATAAAAATAATGAATACATATTATGAAGAATATCACAGATTCCTGTAGCTTTGCAATGAGCTTTACAGTGCAAGACTACGTTGTACATTGTAAGACTAAAAGTCTTCTCCACTAGAGAAACTAATCACACGAAAAGTGTGGAAGAATATTTTGCAACAGTTGTGCTGTGAACCATTTCCCCAAGCAGATTTATCTGATGAATGTGAATGCATTCATGCTGAAGGAGTGTACAAAGAGAACTCAATCAGTACTCAGTGATGCAATCGTATCCTTATCAGTATAATTTTGGACTTAACTGTTTTCATTTGAAAGGTCTCACATTCATCACGAGTACTAGGATAAACTTTAGCTGTAGGCGTGTATCTGTTTAACTAGGTTGCTTACGTCAGCACCCTGAGCAGTATAAGTAGAAGGCAATTTACTGTTCTGTAGAAAGCTATGCCAAAACAATATGTAGTAGCGGTGCTTTGAAATTAGCCTTTTTGGCTTAAGAGTCTATCCATTGCTTTAAACCTCGTCTGCTAGCTAGCCGCAGTTTGATAGGTAACCGAACCTTCCATGTAGGCCAATACCACCCAGAGAAACACAAGTTAGGTTAATTTAGCAAGCTAGCCATCACCGTGTATTCTCCAGATATTTTAATTCAGACAAGATGTAAACTTCCCGAGAAGTATCTACTTTTTGTGACAAGACTGCATATTACATATAGCACTGTTTACAATGACAGACTAACACTTGAAAGGCTAAAAATAATGGCCATCCTGGTTTGTCCAACATAAGACAAACTGAAGCAAAAAAAAAAACCAAAAAAAAAAAAAAACCAAACAACCAACCAGCATTAGCAAAATAACAGTTCAGTTGTTTTAGCTAGTTAGCTGGCTATTACAAGGGTAACATTAAACTACACTCCTTGAGGTTAGAGCTGTCAGCATCTCTGAAAAGCCACACCAAATGTTTCTCATGCTCGATTTGCTCTCCCTTTCAGCCTGCCAGCTCTTTTCAGTTCTGCCTTTCTTTGCTTCGACAATGAGGGAAGCTACAAAGGCTTAAAGTATTTGAAAGATCTCCTTCTGTACAGCGCTTAAAGTTGGTGAATAGATCAGCCACACCCCCACTAACATTACTCAGGCAACCAGCCAATAGAGCCAGAATCTTTTTGAGATGGGATACATGACATTATTAGACATAAAACTCTTTTTTTTGAGTCCAAGTAGGCAGCTTGTGTGCACCTTCCATTGCTATTACCAAATATAAGCGTTTTATCTTTATTCAAAGTGCTGTGGGGAGGAAAACAGTCTACATCATGTTGTTGGCCACAAATGAATAAGAGGTTTTTTTTGTTTGCTTGTTTTTTAAAAAGGTAAATTAATGGGGGAAAAAAAAAGTTGCCATTAAATTAACTGACACACATTATTACAAAAATAAACCACATGAACGTACGCCATGTTAAATTCTTCCTCCTACAAAACTACCGCCTCACTTGCACTTGATGGCAGTGTCATTACGTACTACACAGCACTAAAAATAACCCCAAAATGTTAAAATTCTCTCAAAGGGGAGGACTGTGTGACTGCAATTCTGAAAATAACCAACAGAGGCATACTTGTAAGGAGTTGATGGTGAGGGTCTGAAAGATATGCAGATGGATACTACTGGATCAGTCACTACACATACTAAACAACTGGAGCTAAGCCCTCCACGATTTATTACCCACAGTTAGAAAGGGGTGTGTGTATAATTTTACAAATATTTAAAAAAAAAAAAAAAAAAAAAAAAAAGGAGGAGGATATTGCTCTTATTCATTCCACTGGGATCCCCAAGTTCTCCCAAGTATTCCCCCTCTAGATAATTTGCAGAATAACAAGCAAGATGATGCACACAAGCAGTTAATAGACAAGCCTGGTACCTGGGCCAACTGTGATGGTGTAGGGGCTCTTAGGAATGGGGGTGCCCCCAAATGTGATGTTGATGGTGTGGGCTCCAGCCTGGACAGGTTTGTAGGTACAGCAGAACACACCGTCACCCTTGTCCTCCATGAGAGCCTCCAGTGTGTTCTTATTGCCCTGGGGGTCTTTAATCACTGCAGTCACATCACCCACACCAGCTCCTATTGCAGACACAAAAAGAAGAGCTAGAGAGTTTAAAAGGTACAGAGGACAAACACCGTTGTTTTCAATAAAGGCACTCAACTTTGAATGCTTAACTTACCAAAGAAAACTTATTACAAAGCTGGTTACAAAAATCTAAATATGACAAAGCAAAGTAACAAAAAGGCAGAATACATGAAATGAAAATTAGAAAAAAGTTAAAATCAACAGCACAGAATATATATAGATGCACTGCCTTGCATCATTATACATACATACACACACAAATTAATTAATTTATTTATTTATGACAACCCATCAGACCTGCTGTGTAGATGTCAAAGTAGGTGGGTTTGTTTGCAATGTTGCCGAAGGGCTCCAAGCCTGGGCCTTTGGCTATAACCTTGGAGGGGTCTCCCTGAGCTTTGTCTACATTCACCTCAAAGGGACTCTTTGGAATTTCCTGGCCAGCAAACAGCACAGTCACCTGAAGAGTGGACACAAGAGCCAGATCTCAATCTCAGTCCACATCTAAACAAGCAAACAGATTTCACATAGCAGGCTACATCAAGGTTTCCCTAAACTTGCCTTGTGAGGTCCCATCACTTGAGGAACATATGTCACACTGTAAGTCTTTTTTCCCTCATTGGGCACAGCTTTCACCTCCTCCCTTCTGCCATCAGGGTCCTCAATGTAGACAGTGACCTGCCCCTGTCCAGCACTGAAGGTGTCCACTGTGAACACAGCTGGGCACATCACCCTGTTGCCCACTGGCTCAATGCCTGTCAACATGCAGATATTAAAACACATCAGCCTAGGTAAACCCACAATATATACCCTCACAGCAATAAATTAAACCATTTGCTCTAAAGCATATTGCCTGGAGAAGTTCATTTCACTGCCCATGATGAAATAACAGTCAGAAAGACTATCCATTGATGCTGGAAAAACACAGCTGTATATCCTGTGTAGTTAAACATTAAGCACCACATGTGGACTAAAGGGACTGTTGTGGGTAATGACCAAGGATTTCCTTGAATTGTATTACTCTGGGCCATTAATTTCTGAAATCATGCTGCTTGCTTGTTCTGAGAAAAATGTTAAAGGCTATAGAAAGGGTTGAGCAAGTCATTTGGGTTTCCTCACAAGGGTCATAAAATATGATCCATATAAACTGATTTTATATATATATGGGAATTAACTTACAGTGGGATGTATACAAGTATTACATAAATAAGGTTAAATAGATACAATTCTAGCATTAGCATGAAAGCCTTCATGGTCAGGGCACATGTTCTACACATATAGGATACTTGTAATTGATACTGGAGCATCAGTCCAAGTCCCTACATTTCAAGTAAAACACTTTCTTCACAGATTCACTTTTGGAGAAAACTAGACTCTTATGAGAATATGTCAAAAACAATTCTAACATATTAAGGCAGTGAAGAAGGTGGTTAAACATATGGTTATCCTGCTAAACTGCCCCCCACACACAAACACAAACACCTCCACACAAATGTAATTTGTATATTTCAAAATCTACTTTCCTGCTATTTATACCAGCTTACTATGTCAAAATATGACTACAGTCCATGTCATGCACTTGTCTATTCATGTAAAATTTCACATCAGGGTGTGAAGGAACACAATTTCATTGAGCTACAGTCTGCATGACAAAGTTCACTTTGAAAGTAAAAAAAAAAAGTAAAAAAACCCAAATTATGCCCCCTTCCAACAAACACACTATAATGGCATATCTAGTAGCAATTTGGTAAAGTTCTAGCAGAATACTGATAAGATTAATGACCTAAAAGATTCTACAAGAAATACAAATCTGAAGTACACCCACAGCTTTAGCAATGGCTTTGTTCATGTAACATCTTGGGTTCAAATGTGTTCTTACCTGAGCCATAAGCCCGGGCCTTTTTGGGATTCAGCTTGGGTTTAAGGGGGGCACCAGGTTTCAGTTTGGCTTTGGGGAACTGTGACAAGTATGTCATAACGGACTGCTCATCCACACTTGGGTCAATGATCTCTTCAGGTGCAATCACCTGGAGACAGATGCTGAAAGTGAGTGTTTAGCACTGTTAACATAAGAAATGTTAAATGCAAGTACAAAGTTACAAGGCATAAGTATGTAACTATGTACAATCCATCACCTGGAAACTAATGAGAGATGCACTGTGATTTCTCTGTGCCATAACATATTTGCATAAACAAGTAAGACGTCCACAAAACTAAAGCATTTCACAGTCAAATGTTACGAAAGACAAATGCACAAGACAATCTTTGGTCACATCTTTTAAACATCAATTACCTCTCTCACCATTATATGCCATCTGAATACCCTTGATAAATAGCATGAACAAAAGATAAACAAATGTTTTAAAAAGCATTGTGTAAAGTCCACTCAAAGGGTGTGTCTTTAGCTAATTTGACCCTCCCACCTTCCTGTTTGCAGAGGTGTGACTGGGGTGTGAACATTTGTAGCTCATTAATTGAAATTGACTGCCTCCTCTTAAGCAAATACAATGGTCAATGCAAATAAACAGAATGCCAGTACTGCACTGCACCACAAATGAGAAGCGCATTAACTTAACATGTTCATACAAATGGTTGTTTCTTGATCTGACAAGGTTTGTTTGGTCAAAGATTACATTGACCACATTATCCACAACAGGCGTTTCACTCACCTGAGAGTTTTTGCCATCTCTACAAATATAGAAAATGGAACCTAGGTTTAAAAAGGTGTCATAACCTGTGGGACTCCAAGCCAGTTATCAGCCAGTTGCATGGCTTCTGTGGCATTTTCTACTGGTTTCACGGCATCCCAGGTCTCCCAGTCAGGACACAAGCCTAACACACACAAAAAAAACCTCTCAGATGACCAACCAAACTAGAAAAAAACTTCAGAGTTTGGTGGTGATTTATCAAAATGTAAACACATTAATTCTCCACATGCAGGGAACTCTCAGAATTAACCAAAACAATCAGCTCTCACCTGGTGCACAGCTGTCCACCAGAGCTCCTAAGGCCCGGCCGTCTCTCCAGTCTTCGCTGAAGTTGGTGATGGGCAGGTCTGGCACTTTGTTCTGAATCCAACCCAGCAGCCGCTGCTTGGGGGTGGCCTTCTTTGCGTCCACCTCCTCTCCGTCCTCCCACACAGGCATGGAGATGGAATAGTGCAGGATGAGTGTCCATACCAGGCCCAGGATCAGCTTCAGGTTTCCATCCACAATGGCTTTGCTGTCTGCAAAGCAGAGATAAGCAGACCAGCAGGGACGCATGGATTAAATAGGTTGTCATTTTAACTGTTGAATTATAAGAGAAGACTAGGAACACTGCATTTACACTTATTACATCAAAGGTTAGCAAAAACAAGACCTGGCAGCATTGATGGTTAAACTTCAGAACCATTTCTGGTAAATACAATGAATTAAATTAACCAAAAAGTCTATGAATGGGTCATATTTCTACTGAACAGGATGGCCTAGTGCTCAACATGATCTCAAAATATCTAGTCAGGCCTTCAAATGTCAGCGACAGTAGACATTAGATACCCCACATTAATAGAAAATGAAGGAAACTCCCATTTAGTAGTAAAATTTATTTCTAGTAAAGGGTTTATTGCACTTGAGGAAAAAAGTTCCTGCTTGTGACAAAGGAAGTATACAATGAGAAAGTAAAGCAATTAACATTCTAGATGTTACTGTTAAAATTAGTATTCCTCAACCAGATGGGAAAGAGCACACGCTGAGCATTTCACCCATAGACAAACTGGCCATTCCTCTTTTAAGGCTCTCTTGGTTGACCTTGAGAGAAAAACCCGTCTTACAACCAGCCATTCCCAATATCTCCACCTAGATCCACGCGCAAATGCTCCAGTAATTAGCACTCACCATCTTTGTTTAGTACTCAGTCCTCTCTTGCAAACGTCCAGATGCCAAACAAACAATGAGTCCACAAATTGGACCACAGCAGAGGAGAGGCACTGGGCTGCAAGCAGCCTGATGTGGGGGCTCCACTCATGCTTTTGCATAAAAGTCACATGAATGCCAAAGTAGTCAGAAGAGATTATATCGTGTTGGAACTACATTGCCTCTTCTGGTCATGCAGGTGCAAGGAAGTGCATGCAGGGATGATTTAAGGCCTTATTTGGAAAGCATCATAAACTCTTCAATTCATATGAGCTTGTTATTCATCGTAGCTGCAACCACACAATTAAACAAGATACAGAGCAGGTGAATGTGGGTGAAAAGCACAAGGCTGTACAAAATTAACAGGTAACACACCCACGACCACCTGCACACACACATTAGACGGTGTGTCAAACAACTTTGGTTAATTAACCATCACAACCCCCAATTTTTCCTAATTTGAAGGCAAAAGTGCACATTAAGCTCAACAGATAAAACAATAATACAGACATGCATAATTGGCTAACCTGTATTTGATTTATGCAATATCATGTCCACACGGCTGTTACACCAAGTGGCCAGACGGCTCCACTAAGGTAGCAAAGCCAGGCTGGAATGCTTTGGCAGGGATGCAAAGGGCCATGCAGAGTCTGACAGGGGTTGAAGGTCAGACAAGTGCAAGAGCAGTGACCACAGACAAGCATAAATTTGTCTATACACACACTCGGCAGTGCTGAATAAAGGAATCTCCAACAGGAGCTGCCCAGGCGCGAGGGGGGAAATTCATAGCGCTCATCATTGTCGGCTGGTCATGTTTCACTGGCTGTGGAATGGAGGTTGCCATGAGAACCAGGGATGTGTAAAAATGGCAGTAATGAACTCCAGTACACAAAGTGTAAGTGAAAGGCTGACCTTGCAGAAATTGAGAGCAATTAAAACAGGCCTGTTGAACTTTAAAAAATAAATAAATCTACCATGTTATAAAGCACAACTGACAGCTACTGAAGTGGCAGTTGTCTCCTTCTGTACTTCACTTTATTTATTTAGGGGGAAAAATGTCTGAAGGGAACGCTGGGCCTTGCTATGCAGCTTCATATTTCCTAACAATGATTTGACCTTTAACTGCAATGTTAAATCAGACCTCTAAAGGAATTTGGGTTTTGTTTTTTTTTTATTTATTTTTTTAATATGTTAGGAGTTTCACAGTCAAACCAGGGTGTGTCTGAGGGATGGTTACTGTGGTTAAAAGGAGTAAATGCTTTTTTCAACATTCCCAGCATACAACATAACAGGGCTCTTCCACAGAAGACCATGAGAATAAAAATAAATTGTAATGGCAGCCCCTTGTTTGAGAGTTCAGGTAAGGAATTTCAGAGAGGGAAGGAAGCAGAGAGAAGAGTACATCATACAGCATGCCAGAAATTCATCCTCACACTCCACAAAAGATAATGTGAAGCTTCAAGTCAAATTTCTCTAAAGTGATAGCATAGATTGAGGGAGGTGTAGTGGGCAGGCAAGATTTATGTTGCTTGAGTATGAGTATGTTAAGCCTCAGTTTGTACTACCTTGTATTATGATTTTTTTTATTTATTAGCATAGCATAAATCAAAGCTTTATGATACTGTTCCAACATCCTGGGGACAATCATCCAACAGCCAAAGCCTTCCTCTTGTGAAGGATAAATGTCAAATTTCCCCAACATTTATGGGGTTGAAACACTATTTTACGGAAACAAATGTGTGCATTACAGTCCATTTCAAAGATAAGCATGCTACTTTTAACAATGAAAAATGGTGTGGGACAAGAGAAACTGAACAGTTAAGTTAATCTGCTGTGAACACAATTTCTCATACCTAAATTTCATATTCATATATATATATATGAATATGAGAGAGAGAGAGAGAATTGGGATATGGAGGTCATGAGGCCAAACAGACGATGGATTTAAAGAATTAGTAACAATTCAGAAAAAAACAATTTACACCCATGACTGCTTTTCTCTGTGGAGAAGAGAGAAGATTTACTTTTGTTGGACCTTCAAAATCTATTAAACCATTTACACAAAGCATTTTAACAGTCCAAGTGACAGCAAAGAAACATAGGCCTTACAAAATTACAGTTTTGCTCTCCAAAAGTATTTCATATTGAAGTTAAAGGGTTTTGCCATTTTAGGATTTAGATGAGCAGAAAACCGAATTGCTGGAACCTCATCAACCTGGCTACGTTCCCCATGTGTAACAAGACAATAAATTGCTAGTATTTAATGAAATAACCATGGAATACTGAGGATCACACCAACTCCCATAAACACACACACACAAAAAAAACACACATTAGCACTGATGTAATGTTCTAGTCAAGGTGACTAGCCAAAAATATATGTTTATTGTTCATTACAAATTTGCAAATGTACACCACCTGCCCACCTCAGAGGACCAGTCAAAGGTAAACCATCAATTTTACAATGGGCTCCGAGACAAGAAGCCCATCTGGAAACCCATTCCTGCAAGATGACGATGCAGAGTCCTGCAAATGCAAGAAATTCCACCCCATGACAGACTACACACTCACTGACCCCCCACACCCATGGTGAAAAGGAAAACCAAATATCTTTTTAAAAAGCTTGAGTGTTAGAGGAGCATAGTAACTGATGGGACAACTTGTCAGGCGAGTTAAAGCTGGTATCACTGAAACTGTTTAAAAAAAAAAAAAACCCACACAACCCTCAACATACATGACTTCTTGACTTGTGAAGAATAATGCACCATGTTTTTAAAAGCCACCAAACCCTATATTTAGAGGAAGATAAATTTTAGGGGAATTTCAAGCATGCATTTGTTGCCATGGAGACAAACCAAATTCCGGGGGGTGGGTGGAGGGACAGACCGGTTCCTAATCACCAACACAGCTACTTAGGACATCGAAAGCCTTTCCTCAAGGACAAAAGAGTTTCAGTGCCAGAGAGCACACAATTTGGATTTCTACCATCACCTTTAAATTAATTTTGCAAAAATATCCCTTTTATTTTTGCTCAAAATCACTGCTAAGGCCTTGATATTGGCCCTGGGTAAACAATGCATATTACATAAATTGAGAGCACCCCAATGCTCTTTAAAAGGAGACCTTAAAAACCCCCAGTTTAAATGAGTCTCTGAAGTGGGCTGTGAGGGTCACACTTGCAAGAAAGCAATAAGTAATAAATTCAGACTGCAAATTAATGAAAACTTTGCAAGCTAATTCAACTTTACAGGTACAACACAAAGGCTGAAATGGATTTGACCAGTACGAATAACTGCTACTTAATGAATTCAGTCAACCTTTCTTGCAAATGTTCCTACATCCAGTAATGCAGCGCACACAAATTGTTCCTACAAAAAAAAAAGTTACACAAATTAGCACTGAAATATTAAGCAAGATGCAAGGACAAGCTAAATATTTAAGCATAAAACTACTAAGAGAACACCAATGCCTCATTCTACAATGACCAAATTTGTTGGGTGGTCCTGAATGCACATGGAAGTCGTAAACAGGATGCAACTATGATCTTGGACCGACTGTAAAACAAAAGAGGGTAAAAATAATCACAGCTGAGTTTGTCTGTTTGCAAGTGTATGCCAGTTCTCATTTGTTAGACTGACACAGCCTCCATCAGAGCAGAAGAATCTCACACTGTTTAAAAGGTACAAGAAATTTCCAATCTGCATTGACAAATTGCCACACTAAAATTTCCTGGCTGACCAATGTAATCCACAAGCCTGTAAACTAGGAGAGAGACAAGGCCAGTCACTTATTACAGCTCAGAAGAAAAGAAATTGAGGCTTTTGACAGTCCTGGTTATGTGGCAGGCATGTGCTGGCAGGGTGCAAGATCTGTGCCAAAAGCAGCAGGTCACTCCCAACACTGTGTCCCAGATTGAACTTTGTGCAAAGCTAACTATTTTTTTGAGAGCCACCTGCAAACCTCTTGAATTTAGAAGACTTCACCTCCTTAATCTGAATTAGAAAAAGGGCATTAATGAACCATGATAATGCTGCTCATTTCCTGTAGTGTTGCACATTGTCTCATCGCTGATGTCATCACCCAACAGCTGCATTCTTACTAAGATACATAAAGTTATTACTTTTGGTAATTCTGAAAGTGTTAACTGAAAAATGTCTGAAAAAAACTGGGGTTACAATGCTGGATTTGTTAAAGCTCAGGAACCCAGTTAATCTTTTAGACTCAAAATAAGCACAGTTGAATGAGACACTGAACACAGTAATTAATAAAACCTGCCTCTCCCACAAAGTCCTCAGAGACTTTAAAGCATTTTGAAGCCACAGTATCTGCAGGGCCCCTGGTTTTGGCAGCAGCCAATGCTGGTAAGGTCATGGGTGCATCATCCCCCTAAAAGCCCTCCGTTCTTGTACCTCATAGTCTGGACTCCCAGCAGTGACCTCATTGGCAGCCATCTAGGCTAGGCTAGGGAATGTGGGCTTTTACCTTATAGAGGGCATTCTTAGTATACGAGATCAACACCATCCCCTCCATGAGGAAACAATTAGAAACACATCTGAACAAGAGTGTCTCATCATAGACTCCCCATTAACAGACCAGTCAGAATCTAGATTATTCAGGAGGTCTCCATCAAACCAAGGGCAAACTTATTGCAGCTTTGTTCAACTATTGCACCGTCAAATCTTTAATAATGAGGCGACTCGATTCACTAGATGAAAATTAGCAACTTCCGTTCTGATGCCCTGACATTTTAATTTATTTAATTTATTTATTTATTTATTTATTTATATGCGCACAGCAACAAGACCAAATGCATTTTAGCTCGGCTTTTCTATAGGGCTGCAGTGAAAAGTAGGTGCCAACACATGGCCCAAATTAAAAGAAGTTAAAATATAGCTTGCCCATAAGCATTTATTCTACCCACAACAAATTAGTTAGTTATTCAATGCATGCAATCTACTTTTTAATAAAAGTGCAAAGCATAATACCTGTTAACAAATGTTCTGCATAGGTTTAGCATCTTTATCATGGACATTTTTATCATTATGCGAAAGAGACAGACCACAAGTAGAGCATTTTTGCATGCCAACCGAAAATGATTTTACATACACAAGACTAGACTTGTGCACCTCATTGTCCCCAGTGGGCAATGCAGTTGGCCCCAAATCACTTGGACAGTTTACCATTACGCGGATCTGGTTGGCATAGCATTTAGTTCTGGACGGAGAAGATAATGCAACATTTGCCTTATGGAAGCCCTAAAACATGTAATATCCTTAAATTAAGTCATTATACTCCTCCCAGAAACACAACCCACAAGTAAGAGTGGAAGACGTGGAATGGGAAATGAGAACCGACTGGATACAGCTGAATGCGTTCAACACAATTGGTGAAACCTGCCAAACACTGCTACCATGGACCAGTGAAGCTAGGTGTACCAACAGTTTCTCCACAACAACTTTGTGGAGCCAGTGCAAAACAACAGGCAGGCTACAAACTGTATACTTCCCCATTCCCGGCTATGTGGGGCTGTAAATTACCAAATCTTGCTGCCACGCCTATTCAACTCCTGCACCACCACCAATCATTTACAAGATTATTTTGTATATATATTCAAATCAAAAGCCTTTCATCTATGCTGAACTGCAAGGAAGCTCTTTGGAGTGCCTACCCTCAGATCATCATCATCATGCTTTTATTGTTGCATACACTTATTCCAGAAGAATGACCTCACTAATGGTGGAAGTGCAAAAGATGTTCCCACTTAACCAGTGGGAGGTCACCATATGGTTTATGTTGTGGCATAAATCTCAATTACACACATTCACTCTGAGCAGCAGGTTGTTGACGAGGTGGAGGAAGATGGGAGCCACGCATGCAGAGGACTCTGTTGTGGGGATGGTGGCGTCAAGATGTGTGGATTTTTAGGAGCATGCCATCACTTCCCAACACTGGCCAGGGATCACAGGCAGCTGCTTGATTTGGGCAGGGATCCAGAGAGGAGGGCTGGAAGTAATCATGAGGGTTTACATTTATGAGGACTATAGTCATTGAAATACATGTATGTGCTTAAACACAAGGCAACGCTTTGAGAGGGGAGGTCTAAAGAACTAAACTCCTGCAAAGTTAGCAGTCACACCTAGGACTTCAAGGTTTCTGAAGATATCCTCTAATGCATTTAGATAAGGATTGAAACCCAGCTCTACACCTAAATGCAGCCTGGGTTTCTTATCTGCCAAAAGACAAAATCCCTCCTATAGTAACAGCAGCTGAGGTTGTGCTGATTGTTTAACTACTTCCTTTCAAATAAGTTCAATTGGTTAGCTCTAGAAAAGGAGGTTGGCTTTAAAAGGGCAGCAATCATACTTCTACATTCAACATGACACCATTATACCCTTCATTTTACATCTGCCACAAATCTAATTAGTGTTCTCACCATGTCAGTAGACTGACCATTTACATTCAACAGCAGAGCCATGTTGATGGGTCTTGCACTTCATCAAAAATGTCACCATTTTTCTAATTACTTGTTTTATATCAGTTATAAAAACCAGATTAATTATTCAAACCACAGAAGAAAAAGCCCACACAAACTACTTTGCATCCTCCCTACAGTGTTTGAGGTCCAACCACCCTACCATACTCTTCTTGCAGCGTAAACAATCCCACATGGCAGAGTGGAAGAACAAAACTTACCTGGCTGAATGTCAGGTTACCTGAACTTCAGGCCATACAAAGTAAGCCTGTATGCATTATAGTGTAGTGTAATCTCAGAACTACCCTTTGAGGAAGCATGGGGAAAGAAAAAGGACAAGAGACAGAAGCTGCTAGAAAACCTTCAGACTTCTCAGTAACAGCACAAAGGGCAAACCGAACACCTCTGTGTAACAAGACTGACATTTATTCACAGCCAAGCAAACAGCCAGGGGAAAAACTCACAATAAAAAGCAAGCATTATGATCAAGTAAGCAAATTAAGAGGTTTTCACACCTTGGGTTCTTTGGTCCAAGATATGAGTAAATTGGTACATGGCTGTAATTTTTCTGTTGAGTCTGATTAGGTTTCACATTACATAATTTGAAGCAAAGGTCAAGCAGGGCCCAGGAGCTATTTGTACTGTAACATCATATTAGCAACGGACATAACTAGGGCGAGTTAGAAATGCCTCTTTACAGGGGTGAAAACAAGCTCATGACAAAATTAAAGTTTAGGCAAAACTATAAAAGACAAAGTGACCTAATCCCAGTGAAAACTTAAGACTGTCTAAAAATGCTGAAGCAAAATTGGCACATAAATCAGATGAAACACATGCATTTTAAAATGGACAATCTACCCCAAAGTATCATAGGATAAAATATGAAAAATTGACAAATAGAATGTTGATCCTTTATAGAACTCTGCCTCTAAACTTCTGATGACTGGAAAGACTTTTACGCCCGTCATCTTGGTTTGTCACAGCCACAGTAGGTAGGAAATCTGTGTATAACTACTTGCAAATCTCAAGTTAGTGTTTTATGACAAATTGCACATTTTGTTCTCATCACAATCATGACAGAACATCCACTGGTACCACTCAATGGGAGATTGAAGGAAGGTAGGAAACAATTCCTTAATAAACACAAGGATTTCAGCCCGAGATCAAGTCTGGAGCCCAAGTGCTTTGAATGAATTCTTTCCTCAGCTGCGTTTTGTTTTTTTTGCTATCATGACTGTGTGAATTTTGAAGAGGTCTTTTAGCCTTATAGCAACAAATACCCATTTTTAACCTCGGGAAATGGCAGTTCAACTGAACTTGAAATGAGAAAGGTAAAAGTGCTTTATCATTTGAAACCAGGTTTGCACAAGAATGACCCCCTGCCCCCCCTCTGGAATGACCCCCCCCCCATCGTATTCAGAGCAAAACCATTTAAAAAAACATAAGCTGCGGTAGACATGCAGGTTTACAGAGCAGGGTGTGATTGTGTAATGCTAAGCAGAGATGAGGTCATTAGATACTGTGCTATTAAGCACAGAGCCTAGCACAGATGGTGCGTGAGAAGATGTAAAATATTAACTTTAATCTTATACTGGCCCACTGAATGGGTCTAAAGAACAGCATGACAGATTGGTTTGTTCAAGCTGGTGAAAGAATGCTGAAACCAGGGAGCAAGACAGAGCTACAAGAAAACTATTTGCAACCCTTTAGTTTGGTGCAAGGAAAAGACTTATCTGTAACTACAATGCAATACTTTTCAGATGTAACCCACATACTTGACAGCCCTTTATGAAAAGAGAAAATCTTTATGGGAAAAATAAATAAATAATTCCATCAATTAACTATGTGACAGACACAATTCTGTGGTTCTCAAGGCACCTATTGCATTTAGCCTAACCATGAGCTCACCAATGATGTCAATAAGATTAAGGGCAGGAATTTCCTGTGCCTGCAGCAAAGACCAAGACTTTTCTAAGGTTATTCCGTGCAGTATGAACAACACAGAAATGGTCTTCACTTGCCATGCTGACAGCATGCGTTTCCTGTGAGACCTCAGTTCGTGACTAGGGCAATGAGAAGGAGACAATGAAAAATTCTGAAATGTTCACATTTGGAAGATGGAATTTTAAAAAAGCCAACCACAAAACAAGAGCCATCTTCATTATTTACTGTAATCATTCAGCCACAGAGAAAGGTGACAAATCTTAAAGCTAAAAGAACTTTACTGGAGCAGAATAATTCAGAACGAGCAGGGTAAAGATGGTGGATCTAAGCCTTTTGATGGAATGTTACAGGGCTTCCTATAATGAGATGGACAAATCTTCTGCTGTTAAAGCAGAAGCAGGCAAGTGTGTGCGCGCGCACATGCACGTAAGCTCACCATAAGACAAACACTGCAAAAAGTACATGACAATCTAGTAAGACAAGTTATTGAAGGACTGGCTTCAGGTAAGAACTGGGGTCATAAAGTGGGTGGGCTGAAGCAGGAATGAAGACATGACCCATACAACAAATCCTAGAAAAGATTTCAGTGCTGTGTTATTTTATAAGCAAACTAGAAGAAAATCAAAAGAATTCACCAGATATTGAATAGAACACCAGAAATAATTACCATCACAGTACACACACTGACTGCAAAATCTCATGCTTCAGTTTCTACAGTTGCAAATTGTAAACAAAAAGCACAAAAATTCCACTGACAAAAAATCCTGCAACTCAAGCTGATGCCAAAAGCTGTGATCTGAAACTGTTCATTTAAGTGAACGCACATTTCACAACAGAGCAAGTCTTCACTTTAGGGTGTACACAAAACTAATATGGTGTTACACAAACTGCTGCTATTCTAGGTCATCTTGCTGTTAACATCCCATTCTAAAAGTCAGAGAAGTAACTCCTGTACAGTTTTCTGCCAAAATCTTATTGGGATTTGATGAGTGATAATAACTAGAGGAATTCCTTCATATTTGCCACATCAGTCCACATAGCATGTTCTCCAAAACTTGAGGAATCCTTTCCTCAAGTGTATGAAGCAAGGCTTCATAGTTTCACTTTTGAGGCCTACAAGTTGATTTTCATTCTGAGAATATTTCAAAAAAGGCTGAAGTACATGTGGTGTATATGTACAACAGCAGAAAGGGTCCTTGCAAGATACTAAATACATTTTTAAAAATGTATATAATAATAATAATAATAATAATCACAACAGCAAACTCAGGCGACACTTGGTGTGTAATAGGTGACATTACTTAACCAGTGCAGCTAGCAACTCTCATTAAAACGAGTTCTCACTTATCCAATTTGTTTTGACGAGCGAACCTTGGGCGATCAACTGCATTCCATACTGGCTTGACAGGCATGGAGCCCTGTTCTGTTGGACACTAATCCAGAGAGACAAGGCCCTCTTTCAAGCAGGAGAGAGGACAGAGGGAGGGGAGGGGAGAGAAATGTTCATCCTAAATACTACTGCTTTAAAAGCAATGGACAAACTTGTAGGTGCTCCAGCAGCACTTTACTTAGCACACTGGTAAGGCATTTCACATGTATCCACTGGAACAACTGCAAGATAGTTATGTTCTGGTTAGAGGAGGAGATGGTGGCAGGAATACGGAGAAACTCACAAACCCGCCTCGTCAGTCACACTCGGGGAGGGTGATGTTCTCCCTGAGTCAGAATACAGAGATAATACTATTCATGTGTATGCCTCCATGACTGAATGAAAAACTCAAGACATGCAGCTCAACTAGCAAAAACAAAACACTCCTACCAAGGACCAGCATATGAAATGTTGCCTTGCACAAAAGACCAATCATGACCCAAATGAGACGCAGAAATGATTTAAGACAGAAAACTTATGGTCTTAAAAAGTAACAGTAATAAGGTTATTGTAACCCAAGTTAACACATGACAATCTGTAGATGAAATCTTTCAATTTCTGCTTAAAAAAAAAAAAAAAAAAAAAAAAAAAAAAAAAAAAAAATACACCACAAGAGTATCCACAAAAATCCTTATCATCTCACAACTACATCCCAAAAAAGGTAAAGTCCCATCTAATCACCCAAGAAATCTATCCTTAAAACTGTAAACACATCAAAAACAGACGTCCTGCGGATTTGGTGTCTTGTCTTTGGAAATTAAATGTTTCGCATGGTTTGATTTACTGAATGCCTGTGGTGGCTTGCTGTTGTTGTGGTGATTAAAAATACCCAACAAATTCCATGAGCATGACTTGCTCTTTCCGAAGACATACATTAGTTTAGGTTAAGCCCAGAAGACGCAATGGGGCAGAAAAGCTTTAAACCGAATTTTGATACTAAGCACAATGTGGGTGTACACTTTTGCCTCTCCCTTCCCTGCCTGCATCTGTGTAGACCATTGTTGGGGTTTATGGACTGCTACTGGGGCAGGGCTGCTTTTCAAAACATGCTGATTACAGTTCATTTCAGAAGAGATGTATACGAAACATGTGGTTCCTCATTCAGTGGGGGACGAGAGACAACCTGGAACAGTAAAAACACCAAAGCCAATAGACACAAGGACTGGGACCTACAGCCAAATACACCAGACTTAGGCCTGCCCCCAATCTGACCACTACATAAAAACAGATGGGGAAAGCACTTTGGCTTTTTAAACTGGAGCAGCAAGTGATGTCATGGCCATTTCTCTCCAATTACAGGCTTATATTGCTACTGATCAGTGGTGGAAAGATCAAACTGAAAACAATGCAAAAGTGAAAACAACAGAAAACGCATTGGTTCGATGCTGAGGCAGCAAGGACTTTGTGCAGCTCAATGCACCTTCCTCACATTAAAAAGTTGTTTTGATAAACAGCACATTTCAGTCAGCACAGAGCATGAGCAGTCAAAAGCATTTTTAAATAGTTAATATCTATATGCTGATTAGCATGAATGTGCAGAGATGAACCCACAACATCTGTGAATATGAAAAATGAGACAAACCAGTGTCCTCAATCTTGTCTAGCTTTTGATTTTGTCAGGTTCCCTCAAGTGACGCCCTTCACTGGTAAAAAAAAAATAAAAATTGAGGACTGTGCTTAATGGAATATTCCAGTGTGAAACTTCAAATATTTGAACATTGATCAAAATTGTTTTAGGGCATTGTCGTGTTTGGTTATTGGTTTACAAACAGTGCCAAAAATCATGCCATGTAGAAGTCTATAGAAGATGACCAGACATTTCACACAAACTTCCTAAAACTATTTTAAGACAGTTTGAATGCTGAATGAAATATGTTCAATGAGGTTAAGCATGGCTGTTTGCAATAACTATGCATGCAAGAGAGCAACTATAGACTTTTATTGAATGAAGAGTGCAGAGTCTATAGTTTGGTGAAAAGACCAACACCTTACTCAAGGAAGACAAATCAGAAGCTCAGACATCCATCTTTTACAATCCTTATTCAGATACACAGCTTGTAGATCTTTGGACATTTGGGCCTTGTGAAACAATGGACGGAGAGGATGTGTATTGATCCTGCTGGGAAGAGTCATCCTTTCCAAGCACCAGTCTATATTTATAATTTAGGAATACTAAACATGTGGGTAGCCTCTGGACAGGAAGACATCATTCAGGATGTGTATGCAAATCCCACTAATGGAACTCCAGCCATGTGCTTCCTGTGTATACAAGTATTATAAGCACCACCATGTAAACAGCTTAAAAATAGCTTTACTCCAAAGAACACTGATCAAACAACACATGGCAAGGTGGTAAGCCAAGGTGAAGAGCCAATTACCAATTAATAATACCAGTAGATTCTCACACAATTCAACATGTATTATGCAATTCCCAAAACTGAATCTAGCATATGATCTGGGGTATGGACCAACCCCTCCCCCCACTATTTCAGTTCAAATAACTGAAAAGTATTTAGGATGAATGTAAAATGTGTCAGTCACTAAAGGTTGAATTACTAGCAAGTATTTCACACAGATAAGATGCTGGGAGCACATAAAACTGCTTTGGAAACTCTCAAAAGTGCTCAAACCAAAATATCAGAAGTTTGCCATGACAAAGTCTGACTTTTCCTGCTCAAGGGAGTAACCCAACTATGACAATCAGTTATTAGCCTATTCCTGCAGAGATAAGGACCTGCTTCAAGATATAGTTCATTCATGAACAATTTCTCATATCTCTGTTCTTGCTGTGCAGAGGAATCTGAATATTGTGAAGACCACACACACTTGATGCACCATGAGCCTTCAAGGTTAATAAAATCAGGTAAAGAAAGCAAGAAGCCAATGTTTGTCGCTGGACCAACCTTAGAAAGCAAGGTGGTTTAGTATTCCTTCTGAGGAAAGAGCTCCAAAGTTTCAGGTTTTCCTCTGCATAAACAAACTCAAGTCAGGGGCAACTTAATTGGAAAGAAAGTCTTTAATTAGAAGCAAACTAAATTCATTCCAGGCTTAAACATTACCAAAGACCAAAGTCTGGTGTTCAGAAGTACACATTCATACGCAATTGGAATGAGAAGCACACATTAGATTGTGTTATTAATTAAATGTGGGGAAAACTAAGGAAAACATAAGTGAATGAGTAAATAAATCTCTGGGTTGGTGCAAAAATGTACTAATCCATTTAAATATTGTTACATCTTAATCTCAATAGATGGGGGAAATTCTGCGTGACCAACAGCCTTTTTCAAGTGATTTTCATACACCACCAGGAATTTCTTTTAACTTGACAGGTCTTACTATTTTGGCTAATGTTTTATATTCTACATGTTTTTGTACGCAAGTATAATTTTACTTTTAATTGGCCTATAGCAAGGAATGACCTAAAGGTATTCGGTGCACTGTGGTGAAGGAGCAAGAACAACAGGCAGGTGTACTTCAAAAATGTTATGCAACATTGCTCATTTCAGGTCAAAACATGGGCTGTCAGGTCAGACTTTACCAGACAGGTAAATCTTCACAGACATCAAATTAATTCGAGGATAACGTGGTGTTATGGATCTGGTGGAAAAGCTATTTTTGTAAATAGCTATAGTATAGCCTATATTAAGGAGAAAACAGAAGTTAGCATACCTATTGAAACAAGGCGAATGTTCTCGCGATCCAAAAATTCAAGCGCAACTGATACATTCTCCAGTTTCATCTGTCGAAAGGTGGGCCTTGAGTGGTATTTTCTGTACATTTTCTTTTGGCTAAGAACCTCCAGCAAGGCGATAAGTCTTAAACCATCGCTCAGGTCTAGCTGTAGATCAGCTATCCGTTTGTTCACGCACTTCAGGTGTTCGTTACACCAGCGAGTAAAGGTGTTTTGCTGGATTTTCTTCCACGGCGCATCTTCAGCCAGGTCTTTCTCTGTTGCTGGCATTTTGTACTCCTGTCGCTAAACTCTTGAGTTCAGTTATGTTGCCTTCTAAGATGAGTGTGCCTGCTCCCGAAGAGTGAATGAGTTCTCCGACCTGCAATCCTCAGCGTTTTTCCCTTGGACGGTTGCGCCTGCGCAGTGTAAACGAGAATGACGCCACTTCCCCGTTCTCTAGAATGGCCATGGAACGAGCCCGTTTCCTTAAGCAGTCACCTTTGCAATTAACCACACCTGAAAAGTTTTCATTTTTGTGTAGTTTAATAATGAACTTCAGCTTTATAGGACCGCTGTGTTCTTATACGTTAATGTGATGTAAACTTAGTTTTTCATAACGGGGAAGTTGTAAAAGCTAATTGAAAAGTTTTTTCAATTAATTGCTTTCTGGAGAGTTCCAGCAGTGAACACTCTGCTAGGACTAGGCACCTGGGTGGGTGAGCATTGCATTACACCACTATGCAAACGAGGACAAATATACACCATACTCACTGTAATACATCAGCAAACAGCTGTTTTATTTATTTTTTAAAAAATGTCCCTATGATGCTCATTTGATCTCATTAGAGAAGAAAAAAAATACTGTAAGCAGAGCTTTAGTCACCAACATTTTACTACCCTACTGCTTGTCAGAGGTATTCACAGTCCCATTTCATCTCTGAAAACACCTGACATTTCATTATAGCACCGGTGACGTATTATTTGGCTCATCAAAGATAATGAATGGGCCAGAAGGATTTGCTTATAAATGTCTCACCTTTTTTCGTCTAAGCAGTGTGTCTCAATCATAGCCTAACTCCTCGGGGTGCTCACGCAAGTGTCTCCCCCGTCTGTCTGGCTCCATCCTCTATTATTTCATCAAGGGACCGGAGTCAACTGCCCTCAGTGTTAGGATACACCTGTTGGCCACTCTATATAATTAAATGACTTTTTCATTTCCTCATCCAGTGATACATGATACACAATTCAGTCCATAAGTTATCAGACTATCAGATTTAGACCATATGTATGTAAAGTAGTTTCCACTTTTGTAAGGACCAAAAGGTGGAAACTCAATTGTAATTTCATTTTTAGAAATGATCATGGAGAAGCAAGAACAAGAAATGCTACAGTTTACTAGTACCTATAAGACCTACACCTATAAAAGCCTGCAGACCTATGGCACAAGGTCTAAAGAACAAATGAGAATACTGATGTACCAAAGTGATGGAAAGGAAAGAAAGAATGATTTATGATCAATTTTCAAGGGTGAAATATGATGAAGGTAGTTCAATAGTTAGTACATGTATGGCTGTTAAAGAAGTGGAACTAGCACATTGACATTTTTATGATCTTTTTACTGCAGCAGATGGATGAATTCTGAACTGTACAGAGGACACCTCTGTACAGGAGAAGCCCCAAAGAAGCAGCCCAAAAAACCAGCAGCACCAAAAAACTAAGAATTTTTGCACTATTGCCCTTCCAGAGATTTGCCAAGGAAGATACCCAAAGTCTGTTTAGGTCTGTCTACAGGTCGCAAATGTCATGGATTTTAATGTACAGGGAAATCAAATGCTAAGCCTTGTACATTTTAGATATAGAGAAGAATGTCAACATTTCTTTCGGATCAATGAACTGGAGAGACTGAAGATAAGTTTCTGTTCTCGGTCTCTCATTCTGAAGTATTATATGTCAAATCACATGGTGGTGAACATCAAAAACCACCTTTTTAGTCATCTTGTTGATCAGAATACAACTTTTCTGAGCCCTCATTTATCCGTTAGGTGTCATTTGTTTTATTGACAATTATGATTCAGCTATCTAAGCCTTTCTGGGTCATGCTGTGAAAAAAAAAAAAAAAAAGGAAATGATTGTGCCATCTCTGGACATGGTCTAATTTAACTGCTTACAATGAATCTTTGAGACTGAGAGAGACAGCTCAAATCTCAGGCCAAGGGCATGTCAGAATACCTGGGGCGTTATCAGATGGGGTGGAGAACTTCCTGTTAGTAAGAGAACTCTGACTCAGCGTCATTGTCGCATACCATCACATTTTCAGAGATTATATCACATAGGACTCAGAAATGTTTGTTGAACTGTTGAATGTCTCTTGGCTAGTTACAGATACGATAAACTGCAAATGAGCCATTGTTCCTCTGACAACCTCTCCCTGTATACTTGAAGTGTGGTATCTCAAGTTTATGGTTAGTCTACTAAAACAAATCCCATGGTACTAACAGCAAGAGTTCCAGATTGTCACTAAAACAAAACAAACAAAAATAAAAAATAAAATAAAAAAATTATAAAATCAACACTACCACCAGATACATTTGTAAAGATGAGGGTGTAGGCTAGTACTATGGCAAAACAAATACAACATAATATCCACCGTTGAAAGTTCCATCTTGAGGGACTGCCATCTTGTGACCATGATTCAACAGAGCACAGGCCACAGGGTGCTACTCGATGACAAAGATTGAGCAAAGGCATTGTTTTTCAGCCCTGTTGAAGTATCTGTTGCAAAACTAATCCTTAGACATGAACCCCTATTTTCTGGCATCTTTCTGACTTGTCACACTCGCATACAACATGACAAGTCTGGGCCATCATGCTCCCTGCAGACGACATGTGGGTGGTGGTGGTGGGGAATTCATAAAAATAACACTTTTCCAAATGAATAAAGCAAGGACTTCCCATTAACACAATACAAAACGGCATCTATAAAAATGGTTATTGTAAGTTTTAAAGGTTCAAGACCTTTTAAACATTGTCTGCTTACAACATTTATGGCCTAAATTAATGAAAAATAAAGGAAACTAGCAGAGGAGAGTTAAAAGTTGTTTTATTAAAACCATGCACATCATGTTAGTGCAAATATTTATCCGTTTGCCAGAAACTATAATAACTTGACAATCTTTACAAAATAGAATTTGAACAATTAAGAAAAGTAATTCTGAACTCTTGCTTCTCAAAACAATATTTGCAAACAAAATTATTTACAGGCAGAATGCTGTGTACCAACTGGCTTGCTTGTTGTAACTGGGCAGTTTGTAGATCCTATACCCCAAGCCCAGGACCTCCCCCTTTTAAATTCCTTTGGCCTAATAGTTCTGGAATATCACCATGGTAGTTACATTGATTCATTAATGTGCGCAGACAAAACTCTAAAATAGTATAAGCTACATACTCCAAAATCAGAAAACACATTCCAGAATTAGACAGTACACTACACTACAAGTCTTTAACCTGTCTATGAAAATGATATGTAACTTCTTTTTAACTAGCATATTTAGCTAGTGTACTACGAGACCATTTATGTTAGCCTGACTAACATTTTTATAAACAATACCTCTGTTCAGCAAACTTTTCTAGGTGAAAAACATGCACTGGATGTGAATGATCAGAAATAATATTTTCTTTGAAAGTATAATAACTGATTTACTGAAAAAAGCACAGATTAGGTGGGGAAAAAATAAGAATTGGTGACAAAACTAAAATGATCAATTTTGTGAAGTTTCCTCAAACCAAAATAGGTCTCAACTAAAGGCCCACTCAGTCACTGAAAACTGACTGCAACAAGCGCTGGATGGGACCAGTGTCACTGATATTCAACTTTATTTTTTGAATACCATGTATGTAATATTATGCATTATGTATTTATATACACATACATTCATAGAAATAAAATGCCTAGATGGAGTCTCCTTAACTTTCTTTCTAGCAGCGCAAAGAATATTAAAAGTCCACATTCACAACAAAAGCATGCTCAAGAACGTGTTCTGATGCTCTTGAGAAATTTTCAATTAACCCCTATGCTACACCATGCTTTGCATTTGTCTTAATTTCTGAAGTTTTATTTATTTATTTTTTTTAAAGTTGGCTGTGACTGAAAAAATAGCAATAACTTTACTAAAAAGGTGAAGAGATTAAGCTGTTGCTCCATGACTGAGTTTATTTACAGCGCAGCAATGTGAACCAGCAACACACAGATCAGTGATTCTCTCCAACACATACACTGCTCATTTCCATTCATTGATTCCAGTCTGAAAGCAATAAACAAATTAACCCTTCTATTTCCTTCACCATAAAAAGTAATTACTGAACATGTTTCAAGTAGTGACACTGCACAGTTTAGCACTTTTTTGCCCGCTCAAAGCTGTCGTATCCAATTTATTCTATAAGACAAAGAGAAAAAGAACCCCATGTTATAACCCCAGATAAGGCAGCAAGATTCCAGAGCCTTTTTCAAAAGGTACTACAGAATAAACCTGTTTACAGTAAAAGTACTGCAGTTCTCTTTGATGGAAAATTGTTCCAATTATGAGTTCCAAATACTCAAAACTCAAAGTGCCCAACTGATCAATCCAAGTCCAAAAGGCTGAAGAGTGTTGGTAAAAGCTACAATATATCCAAGTCAATGCTTTATACCATCTTACATTGACCAGAGTTCTACATCTCAAGAAATCTGAATTTCAAAATGACTTAAGTACTGTAGTGTCTTTGACAGGAACATTTGCTTTTAAAGTACACAATGCAAAGTGAACAACAATAGCATACAATGACATTACTGTGCTGGTCATCAGTTGGAACATGTCGAATGGAACACACAATTACAGCACAGAGAACTGTGAACGATTTAGAGGCATTTCATTCAGTCGAATGAAACGCCACATTAGTGGAGCATGAGTGGAACTTCACTGAGGACAAGAATTTGTCTGTGTGAGTGTTAACACGCATCTAGTAGTAGTTCAAATCAGGCACTTGACCTCTTTGTGCCCCATCATTTAAGATTTTAATTTGGCTTTACATCTATTTGGAATACCACATTAACATCTAACATGGCAAACCACAGAAAACATGAACTAAACAGAAAAGAAAATGTTTGGTACCCATCAGGAACAAAGCCTAGTTTAGGCCACTTTAATAATAGAGATTCCCATCTAACTGAAAAAGCAGATAATATATTTTATATATATATATATATATATATATATTTTATATATATATATATATATATATATATATATATATACACACACATATATATATATATATATATATATATATATATATATATATATATATATATATATATATATATATATATATATATATATAGATAGATAGATAGATATATATATATATATATATATATATATATATAGATATATATATAGATAGAACATACACATTTTATTTCCTTTTTTTCTATAATATGTACATTTGCATTTTTTACTGTCATGGCAGAGTCCCTGGGGTTGAATTTTTGGAACTGGAGGTAATGAGACTGGAGTAGAAATGGCCTTACAACTGACACGGGGTCTAGGCGATGGGCCACACTGTTGTCCAGGTCACAGGAGAAGGTGGTAGGAATGGGTGTTGTGACTGGTTATTTATCTCAAGAGGTGCTCTTAGATAAGCAGGGGTACAACACCACTGCCGACACAGCGACCATCACAGCAACCATTGGCATCCAGGGCATCCAGCCACTCTGAAAAGAGGAGGCACACAGATCAACAGCACCGGGGTCAGCAAAGGCCTTTTAAATACCAGCACCAGAGCAAGCAGCTCAGTAGCACTGGAACTGGGGAGCTAAGTCTAGGGTCAAAAAGAGAAGAAAAGTAGTGCAGGAGAGAAAAAAAAAAAAAAAAAAGACGGGTGAAAGTGAGAGAATGAAGAGGATGAACAGAGAAAAACATTTATACATAATAATAAGAGGGGGCAAGAGCAGAGATGTATAGAAGTACCTAATACCTTTAAAGAAATTAGTGTGGGAATTAAAATCAAACCCAGATCTTTTTTTTCAAACTCAAAGAATGAAAAAACGCTAAAGACAAGTATTTAATTTTAATTACAGCCCAAAAAAGAGGAGCAAAACCCAAAAAAGGAGAAAAAAAATATAAAAAGAAAAGGAAAAAAAATATTTTTTTAAAGAAATCCAAAAACCCTATCAGAGATTTACTTACACAGCAGTGGTCCAAGCAAGACAGACAACATAATGGGTGACTGATTAGTATCATTGTGTGGACAAGGAAAATGTTAAAACTTCCTCATTTGTTGCCAAGCACCAAAAAGGGATTTTAGGCAAAGCATGAGCAGAAATGGTTGAGCTATTGCTTCCATGCACTTCTGTATACAAGATGAGTGAGTGCGGAGAGGGACAAACAAAAAGGGAATCAAACCAAACCAGGAGACACGGACATGGACTCGACAGGAGCGCTGGGTACCTTTCTACCACAACTGGCCGAAGCACCAATACAGCAAAGCCAGGATAAGGCCGATGAAAATGGCTTGGACAGGCTGCAATATGGATGGCTAGAGGAGGGAAGGGATATTACAATCATCAATCTTTAGCCTAATCAACAGAAATTGGGTCTGAAGTGGCAACACAAAAATAAATAAATAAAAATCCATAGCAACTCAAATATAACTTGTACAAGGAAGGATTTGTTTGCAAATCAACACAAACATAAAATAATTGAATTCTTGACAGCCACAGATATATTTCAAGGTCTACAAGCAAGACATAAGGAACCAAGACAGTAAGAGGATTTAACAGACCAGGTAACAAAACTGCATTTATTAATGTAACAGCCTGTAAGTGGTGTTACAGCTAAAAGGGCCCCACCACCACTTTTCACCATGAGGATCCAGTTTGGTGATCATGTCACCATGTATGAACACTATTTTTCGGGTTGTGAATAAAACAAAAAGGAACAATTAAAAGACTATTCAAAAGATAGTGCTTGAAGCAAAAGCACTTAAAAAAAAAAAACTAATCGCTTTAGGAATACACCTTAAACATCACATGCAATTCCTGTTTTATGAGCTACACCTATTGTGGCATTAGCATGATGTGGAACATGTAGCTCATGTTGGAAAGTGATGGAAGGTGACTTCAAATATCCAGTTTGAGGGGTGTTGTCGGATTTCCTTGACCAATCATTTGTGAAAAAACACTGGACAGTAACTTGAGAGCAGTGTTTAATACTGTATCAAATGTTTGAGTATCAGTATGGATAGATAGTAGAGGGATGGATGGATGGATGGATGATTGGACAAACAAACAAAAATAAATATATAAATAGGGTAGTGGGTAGGGTACCCGGGGAACAAATGGGGGGGAAAAATTCTGTAAGCAAGTTCCAGAAGCTTCTTTTTTTTAGAAAGAAGGCAAGTTTAAAACAAATGAAAAGAGCAAACCAAAGTGTACCCATTTGCTCATTTTACCCCTACCATTAATAGCTAAATCAATATTTAAGACTTGCCCACAAAGCAGGTTTCCTACAGGGGGCCTGATCTCTACAAATTCCTGTGCCATGAAAAATAAAGGTGGCAGGATGTCAACTTTGAGCTAACTAGCGATGAGAAAATTTATGAACCCAGAAGCTAATTGAATTCAAGCAAATAGCTTTACATGCTCAGAAATCAGTGTACTGATGGTTCATATTGAGCAAAACACAAATGAAAATACCTTTTGAAAAATTATACCCATATATAAGATAAAAAGAAAAACTGTTGGGAGTAAATATAAAATACGTAATGCTACTTTGACAGCTTGAGGAGGACTTAATGCAAACCAATCTATGCCAAACCATTAGAAGGCCTGAAAAAGAAAGTAAGATCATCTGCAGATTTGCAGAGGTCTGCTCTGAGACAGACATGCATCTGGGCCCAGAGGCCCAGAGTGCAAGTATGCACACTCACATTCTGGCCCTTCTCCTGCAGCAGCTTCAGGCTGACTTTGCACTGCTCCAGCTCATGGTGGATGGACCGCTTCTCCTCCTCCGTGCGGTCATACCTCTGCCGCAGATCTGATAGCTGGCTCTGAGTGTCCTCATACTACGAGGAGAGAGACATAAAGAGGGTGGCAAAGAGTGAGAGCCCAACAGAGAGATAAAGGGATGGGGGAGAGAGGATGAATAGAAACAGAGGGAGAGAGAGAGAGAGAGATAGAAAATCACACCTTCTCACAGTTTTCCCTGAATAGTTGTATTGAAGCTACACAGCCAAAAGGTGTAACAAACCCACATAGGTTAAGACAGTTGTAAAACTTTTTGTACCTCTTTCTGTAGACTCTTGGTGCGGTCCTCAGCCTGTGTCAGTTGTACCTTCAGCCTGCAGGCACTCTGCTGGTGCTGGTCCTGCATGGAGCCCAGCTTGCTTTCCAGGTCACCCTGCGATTTCTCCAGAGCGTTCAGGCTGCTACTTAATGTAGCACTCTGCTCTCTGGAGCTGCAGCGTGGAAACATTTTTTGGAGGCATATTTTTTAAAAATCATAATAATCAAGCAAATAATTTTTTTTTAATCCTGCCCACAGAACAAACTGTTTAACAAGCGTTTGATTTAATTTTTGATCTAGTTTAACTAGTGCTTTAGTTTTAGCAGGTCAATAGCCACTTGGAGATGCACAGCAGCAAAAGAATAAATGTGCAGCGCACGTCACTAGTGTTACTGCAGCAGTCACCAATGTTTAATGATGTTGGTGTAGTGTACAAGGCACCCAGTCAGCACAGTAGGAACTTTCTAAACTTACTGGAACACCCAATTGCATTCTCAGCTGTGATCAGTAAGCATGTGCGGAATAGAATTTCTCCAAATCTAACTACATTTCACCGAGTATAAAGTGTATACAATATACAGTCTGAATTCACACAAGAATTACTAGATGCTGTAGGAGAAAACTTCTAAATAAACATTTGGTTCGTTATACCAGAGAAGGATTTCATTTGTTTTTTGTTTTTCCATCTCACCTGTCTAGCTCCACCTCCAGACTGTGCAATTTCTCCAGAAGGATGGCCTTTTCAGAGCGTAGACACTCACACTCTTTCTGCAAGCACAAGCCCTCAGCCTGCAGCTTCTCCAGCTCGTCTGAATACAAAACAGTGTGGAGGTGGGGTGCACACCATACTTCAGCTCAGAATTTAATTTGCTTATTGCATTTCATAGTAGATGTAGTCACAAAACAGCTTTACAGAAAGTTGGATTAGGCCTTGCCAATGCTCACAGCTAAATTAATACAATAATGTTGGAATTAACATGTTTTCATTTGGAATGGCCAAAGTGAATATGAATATGAAATTCTAGCACCAGGAATACATTTGCATGGCAAAACTTTCACCGCCCCACTTGCTCCCATGTTTGTGTCAATATGATCTGCTAGAAGGACTTCACAAATTCTTACTGCCCCCAAGGTCAAAATGACTTTTAATACATCCAATGGTACAACTGACTGGCCTTTTAATTAAAAAATGGATATAATTTATGTATCGCTATGTATCCCCTCTGAGAAGGCCAAACTGATAACAAGTGTGAGCATGTCAGCCTACACTGCATGACCAGGCAGATGTCTCAATGTCAGGGCCAGGCCTGTGTCTCAGATACAAATGTGTGCCTGTCACGCATTTCACATGTGGTGTCCTCTTGAGTTTAGAGTTGTCTATTTTGTTAGGCCCTAAGTGTAAATAATAGTGGTTTTGCTGATGACTATTTACATTATAGTTGTGTGAAAAATCAAGTGAATGCTGCCGTAGGTCCAGACATTTATTTCTGAGTGGTGCACTTCGTCAATGCAAAGGGCAATGAAAGAACAAAATTACTAGCAGTGGCATTGTTAGTATGTCACATTTGCACATGATTTTGCAAACAAGGTGACACTGTATGAATTAAGAAAATGTGAATTAATATGCTGAGGCATGCTTTTGCTGTACTCTATAAAACAGAGATTCTTCCTCATTTTTAAATATTTATATGCTGTAGATGTTGAGGTTTCATTACTCATTTTCCGTGTAGTGCATCAATAAGATGTGCTAAGATTTCCAAGCAGAGCAGATAATTAAAAAAAATAATAATCAGAAAATGTACACTAAAATCATGCTTTTAAGCCTGTTGAATTTTGATCACAAGATGACAGAGGATGGTGAATAGGATATGCATGTAAAGCACTCATTGACTCATCAGTATAAGGTTTCTTGGTTCGACACACAGGCATAACAGTCCACAGGTACATATACCACTGTTCAATAACTACTTGTCATGAGTATTTCTGTTTACTATAATGTTTCAGCAGTAAGGACTTTGTGATGGCAATGAACAATCCAGAAGGTTATGCAGTATTGCATGTAAAACCAACACTGAAAGTGTAACTGTATGGATTAACACCAACTCATTACAGAAATGAGATTTTAGATGAGGTGCATAAAACAACAACAAAAAAAATAAAAATCACAAAAGGAAGGGGAGCCAAAGGCATCAGTGAGTGGTACCTTGCAAGTGGTTGGCACGCTCCTGGTGCTCGCTTTGGAGCCGGAAGCTGGCCTGCAGGGCCCCGATTTCCTGCTCATACTCGGCAGCCATCTTCCGCCACTTCTCGAGTTCAGCTGTAACAACAGCCAGGTCTCCCTGCAGGGTGGCAATCTCACGTTCCCTCTCAGCCATGGCAGCCTCCATGGCATGGCGCAAGACAAGCACCTCTTCCTGGGCGCTGCAGAGTTCCTCACGTGTGCTGGAAATAGTGCTCTCACGCTGCTCACGCAGTGCCTCCATATCTGACTGCAGCTTAGCTAGCTGGCCTGGAGGAAGACACAGTGAGAGTCACTGACAACTTCACTGAAGACACAGGGAGTGACACTGACATACTCCAGTGAAGCTAAATCAACTTGTGCACTTGTGTACAAAATGTGCTGCACTGCAGGTATTTGACTGATGATAAACATCGCAGCACAAATAAAATTGCAACACTCCACAGAGACATCAGCATGCCCTAACCACATATAGGCATCTCCATATAAATGGATCAGATTGATATTTAATTGGTTCTCAGCAAAGTGTGGCAGAGAACATTTGTTTGCTACTCACTCTGTAGGTACTGGATCTGCTTGGCAGACTCGTCGGTCTGCTGCCGGTTAGCTCTCCTCTCTTCCTCAAGTAGAGCTGGGGTTGCAGAGGTTGGAGGCATAGGAGTTAATACTTCATTAAGTCACAAATTTACTCTACAAATTTCTCCTCAAATGGAAGAAAACCTCTAATGTTAACTTTAATGCTCTTTAATAATACCCTCTTATATTTCAGCCATTCAACTGAATCTTGGAGCTCTAGGAGTTTCCGTAAAGTATGGCCAATCTAAATAAACCCAAGTCAACTAATCAAGGGGAAGGCACTATCCAGGGAAAGAACCTGAATATTAAAGCAAATTAAATTACAGCTGGAAATGGGTATATTAAATTATGGCTAGAAATGAGAGTATTCTTTTATGGCTGGAATTGTGGGTATTAAAATTATGCCTTGAACCAAACTTGGTTTGTGTTTTAAAGTAGTTTAATCCCATTACAAAAATGTGTATTGCCAGAATGTTAGGCACCTTGTAGCTCAAGACATTTCTGCTTGCCGGTGTTGGCGAGCTCCTGGGCCTCCAGTAGCTCTCTGTGCAAGTGATGGATGACCTGCTCTGTGTCTCCAGGCTTCAGGTTAGCACTCTGCAGCTCGTCTACAAAAAAAGTAGATGGCATAATCAGAGAACATAGCTAGAAGAAACAGTATGCAGGACCTAAACATATTCAAGAAGGTAGAGGACATAACTACACACAGACATTTATGTGCACACACCCAAACATTCCCACACCCAAAACTTCGAACTGTACATCAAAAGAGAAAGGGAGATTAACTCATTGATCCACCAGACCAGAATCTGTCCAGAACGACTTACAATTTCACTCACATTATGAGGTAGGCAAATGTGGCAGTAAAATTGTGGACAAGGAATGTAATTCAGGCTAGAGATGTGTGATCAAGTGATGGTAAAAAAAGGAATAGTGATCAGGCCAGGGGGATCTGAACTTCCACAAGGCCATATAACCATATGACCTGGAGGATGGGATTCTACAAAATCACACAGGAGCCATGAGGCAGAAATGAGAAGGGTCTCCACAGGGTAAGGTAGGTCCGGTCCCCAATTATCAGATAGAATAGGAACAATAAGCTCAAAGCCTTGCCAGTCATCAGATACCCAGGAGACACAATAAGCTTGCCAAGAGAAGAACTGGAAGCTGCTGATGTCCAGACCTGAAAACGCCACAAAAAGCATGGGGTATTCCATGCAAAATCCAAAGGCTGAAAGACAGCTGGAAGAAGGGGGTAAATGGCCTACAAAGTCTAAGAGATGCACTGTCCGGGTGAGGCAGGAAACATCCACAAAAACATCTGAGCAATGACCTGGCAAGCATAAGCTGATGAGAGAGTGCTTCAGTCAGATGGGGGATGTGGAAACCATGGAGGCAGATGATGTACCATGGCAGGATAAACCCCTCTATGGAATGTACCAGTGATGAAGCAGCAGCAGCAGCTGATAAGAATATCCTACCAATGGTTGGAAAAAGCAGGACTGGAGGACAGCAGAGGCACTTACCATAGCAGCACAAGATCAAGTACTAAACACTAGGTTGATTGAAGTAGGCATGCATCACACCAGAAAAGACTCAAGATGTGCAAGAGTTACCACGAGTTACCACAGTTGCCTTTACCCTCCACATGTTTTCTAGCTCGCCCTTCAGTCTTTTCGTGTTCCTTTTTCCTGATGTTGCTAGCACTTGGGACCATTGGCACTACTTAGGGCAGTGGTAGCTCAATGGTTTGGTGTTTGACTTGTAATTGGAAGGTTGGCAGTTCAAGCCCCACCACTGCCAAGTTACCACTATTGGGCCCCTGAGCAAGACCTTTAACCCTCAAATGCTCAAACCTTGTACTCAACCATGACTAACTTGCTTTGGATAAAAGTGTAAATGTATCACATCTATCGCTATGATCAACTTCTGTGGTTTACCAACCACTAATATATCAAAGTTGGGTTAGCCATTGCCATCTTTTCTGTATCCTGAAGTCCCAAAGGATCTTAGCACAATCATTTTCCACTTTTCGGTGTGAATCTCACTTGGACCTTCCAGCCAATACTCAGCACAGGAGGTTCTGTATACTATGCCAGCCACTTGGTTATGGCATTCCATATATGCCATATAAGGTCCTTGCTTGTAGCAAAACACACATATGTATCATATTAAATTGTTCAGACCAACATCAGCAGTCAGTTTATTTATTTATATATATATATGGAAGATTTTAGGCGAGTATCTGCAAAGAGACTCACATTATTACAATATGATAATGTGTTTAGAACAGGAGCACAAGGAAATTTCTGCCCCTTTTACTTTTGATAATGAAACTGGTTCTTGTAACTAGAGTATTATACTACTATGTTAGAATCTTTAACTTTCCACAATCTCCTTCTCACAGTATAATTATTAAAGCAAAAATTGAGCTTACTGTATTCAAACATTTTTAATGTTTTTCTTAACACAGAGTTAGTTGTGAAGAGTCAATGATCAAATCAAGAACTCCAAAAGACTTAGAAATTCAACAATGAATAGTCAAGAGGATATTGATCCACAGATTCTGTGTTTATTTTTGTGCATAGAGAAACTTGGTCAGTTTTCTCTTAGCCAGTGCTAGTCTAAGCTCAGGCAGTCAGTCTCCTGTGTAAATCAGTCTCCTGTCCAACAACACAGGAGTACGCTTACACTTAAAAGGGAGAGAGACAAGACAAAAGGGAGGAGATAGATTAGGCCTGAGAGGCTTAACCTCAGAGAATGTTAACTCCTAACCTTGGTTTAACAGAGGCACAGAAAACTGACGTTCAGAAAAATTATCCAACAAATAAGATAGGTGTACGAATTCCTTCAGGATCCACACACTTGTTCAACGGTAACCTCTAGTGAAAAGCTTTCAGAATTAAATAGGGAAGTTGAGACTGTTTGTTTCAGGTCTGATGGCTTTGAATTATACAAACTAGAACAGGCATTATTCATTTTAAATTGCAAGTAGTCAATATGTAATGAAATCCTCATGTTTCACAGGCAGCATATTACTGCATTCAAAATGCATAATCTCCATCACACCTTCCAGCCAAGAGTCCAAATTAAAATGTCAATATTCTACTTACACCAGGTGAATACGATCACAACAGAAGTAAAATCCCATTAACTGAAGCATAAAAACACGCACAACATTTTAAAATGAAATGAGCAATCATACACAGCAGAACACCACTGCCAATTGCCACGCCATCAATGCCAGCGGGCTAGGATACTGACAGGCAGCCCAAATCTAGACAGGAGCAAATGAGGGTCAAGGGCCTTGCTCAGGGGCCAAACATCGGTAACTTGGCAGCGTCAGGGCTTGAACCAACAACCTCCCAATCACAAGCCAAGTACCCTAACCACTGAGCCACTGCCCAATCAAGGAGCAAATATACTCTAATTTAAATCACTTCACAAGAACATGGAACACAGTCTAAATAAAATGGTTTCAGATTATTTGGACAAGAGCAGGACTACTGTGAAAGGAAGCCAGGCCAGAAAGCCTTCACCTCAACACAAAGTGGACCAGTATTGGTCAGCTAAGGCCTATTCACTGAGGCATCAAAGCGCTTTGGTTATCAAAGAAAAATAATAAATGTGTAATCGCAAACCTATTATAAAACACAATCCTGAAATCAATCAATCAATCAGGGTGCTCAGGATCAATCAAAATTTGAAAGCACTGAGTTGTGTGTTGTGTGCCAAATACAAAATCAGAGGCTGAATCAGGCGATGGCCTTAAACTAGGTGTGCGCGCTTTGGAACAAAGCTTTACTTTTTACCCTCGAATTAAAGATTACATGAAATTTGATTTCTGGGAGGCAAAAATCAGCATCAGTCCATTATATCCATCATGTTACTGTATTACGGTCAGCGTATTGCAGGCCCCAAGAAAATGTATTCCCACCCTTTCTTTCTCTGCAAGTCAGATATGATGACCAAGAGGTTAACCCCCAAGTGCAGTTCCAGATTTAAGGTCATTTTTGAACAATTTTTACTTGTTCACTTTAACACTTTGTCTGAAATTGTACATATGGCACAACGATCATTCAAGATTCAAATTGAAGTAGACACTTGGGCCAAGACATCCATTCACATCCAGGTTTATTTTTCCATCATTAAGGGTCAATTTTAGCTCATCTAATACAGAAGAAAAATATGTCACACCTATTATTTTGGGTATTTATAACGTATTCGGATGCTGGAGATTCATTTTCCTGAATTACCAGGACTTGTCATACAAATTGAACAAATTGGAGCATATATAAGAAATTAAGGAGACACACAGTATTTTCCACTAGGTGTCCTAGAACCTTAAGTGCCCAAAAACCTCTCCAAATGCACACAAAGTCATCAGTCACTATAGATCGAGTGTACAATTTTTTTTTTTTTGCTAAAATCACAACAATGTTCAACAAAAACTAAAAGACAATATTAGCTTACTAAAAGAATCTTAGCTTTCTTATAGCTTCATTGTTAAAGGTTAAACAATATTAGCTTCATTGCTATTGGGCTAAAAGGTTATGCTGGGGAAAATACTGTAATAGTATGCCCTCATTTATAATTATAATTAGGAGCAGGATTAGGAATTTTTCCAGCAGTGAATAGAAACATACAGTGAACAGAGATGCATACATCGTAGCTAGTCCATGCTAGAAGCCACTGAACATTCTCTCAGCTTCCAGCTCATAACTGCACCCAAACAACTCCACCTAAACTTCAGCTAAAATAAACCTTTCCCTTTCCATGATGTCAAAAAGTATTGGAGATCAAATGATTTACTAAAAACAACAACCATAACTGCATTAGTTTCACCAAATAGTGAACACGCATATGCTGGCTTATCCGACTTAGAACGCAGAGACTGTATTATTGTGCACATGGCTGTAGCTAAATGCATAACCAAATAAGGCAAATGAGGCATCTACATTATTGTCTAAGCATCCTATGTAGAAAGAGCTGCCAATCATGCCGGGTGCCCCTGGAACTCAAAGAAAAATGTCTCTTTATGGCCTAAAAGCAACAACAGAGTCTAAGGAAGTTGGGCATTTTTCTATTCAGGAACACTGTTACGTGAGTAACATGCATTTTGTGGTAAGGAAAGGAACATTTTATGTACAAAGACATGAGCAAGCAAAGAACTTTAACATTCTATACACTTTTAAACACGTCACACAGTTGCTTTGATGGTAATTGAAATTTCAGATTGCCATGGAAAATATCTTCCATCATAAGCATGTTTTAAAAGGCCATTTAAAAAGGATAGTTACAATTGTTGTGGAAATTTACAAAAAACAAAAAACAAAAGTTGTATTCAGCATGGGATTTCTAGCAAAAGGTTGCCTGTAGATGGCTGAAAATCAGTAAGGTGGTACTTACTTATATTAGTCCTAAGAACTTGTGTTGATAGATGTACTGTATTTTAAGAATATTTGATGACATCAAGTGACTGATTATGGCAGATCATAGAGGGCACAGGTATAGTAGGAGGTTAACAGTCAGTGAGGTCTGGAGTTGAAGACCTCTGATCAAGATCTTTTCTTTGCTGCTCATTTATGGCTGTATGAGCTAAAAATAAACAGTTAACAAAAAAAACATTTAGTTGATTAGAACTAAAGGTTTTTGTATATCTGAGCGTTCCCGCAGTAAACAGCGTCAGGAGAAGCACGTCTACTGAAGGACTTAATGTATAGTGGTAAACAATATTAAAATCAACCAAATTTTACAACATTGCCCTAAAATATGTTGGCCATTTTGGCCAGCCCTAGCTGGCAGGAAGTCAGGAAACTATACATACTCCAAAAAAGGCAAATACTCTTGTACTGGTATCATGTTGAGAGGAGCAGACTTGTCAAGTTCAGTAGCACAAAGAGCCACCTCTTGCTCCCCTGCATCTCCCAGAAGAGTCAGCACTCCTTATTGGACCTTCCATTACAGGACATGAGCTCAACATGAGGCAGGTCCTCCACACCCACAGAATGGAAATGTGGTGACCTCAACAGTTCTCACCAGCTGCAACACAGCAGCATCCCTCTAGCTTTTTTGGAGTGGAGAATTAAACAGACTTTTTGAAGTGAGGTTAAGAAGATGGAGAGGGAAAGACTCAAAAATACAAAGTGTAAGAAAGTGTAATACAATGCTAATGCTTAAACATATGCAAGTTGTTCCAGGTAAGAACGTCTGCTAAATGTTGAAAATGACCATGGCCGTGTGGAACCAGAGCCAGAACTTCAGATTTTGAACAAATTGAACTAGAACTGCATCTAGTTTTCCAGTGTTCACAAATAGAGTACGTCAATAATAGTGGGCAGCTGTAAGTTCAGTAAAGGTTACCATCCTCAGCAATTTTTTTTTCAGAAGCAACCAAACCCAAATACACTCAAAGTTCAAACAGAGCACACTCAGAGCCCTCTGTGAGCACCTTGGAGCTGCTCAGCCATCAACTCCTCTGGGGCAGTGTGATAAAGACCATATATAGTTCCACATGAACGATGCCACACCCAGCAAAGTCCAACTGTTATGCTACATGCCACTCCACTGAACTCAAACGGGCAATACAGCATAGTGAACTGAACATGACTAATGCACCAAGCTTCTACACCCCCCCCCCACACACACACACCCACACAACCCCCCCACACACACCCCCACATCGACTCACAACAAAGAATTAAGAGAATTTATGGAATGAACAGAAATAAAAAGTACCTCTAAGCATAGAAACTCTGTTCTGGGGCTCATTAAGATCTTGCTCATCCATTTGTCCGTCTAAAACAGAAAACAAAAAACAAAAACAAAACAAAAAAACAGGCTACTCTCCAAAATAAATTTTGACATGTTGGATCCAGAAGAGAATCAAAATAGTGAAAGCGGCAAGATAGCACTCGTACTTACACAACGCATTTACTAGACTCAGATAAGTAAATCAGTCACGGATCTGAGATCTATACCTGAGTCTAATAAATACATTACATTAGTATTTGAATGCTGGCCAAATGATTTGACTATATGAAAAGCACAAATACATTTAGTTTTCTAACTAAACTATAACATTGTATAGTGATCAACAATCTTACAACATTGTTTTAAAATATTTTGACTTTAAGAATACTTGTTCTGTGGCTGTAAACATTTATGAGAAGGGAAAAAGCATTAAAAGGTGACAGTCCCAATAACAAGGACATGTACAAACATTCAAACATAAGATTCAGATTAATCTTACATAAAAGGTTTGCAAAAAAAAACCAAAAAACCCCCCCCACAAAATGTAATATGTACCTGAAGTGTCGTCACTGCTTCGGTCCTTGCTCGGGCTAAGCGTGTCTGACATATCAGACTCTTTAGCATCAATTTGATGTTCTGTGAGGAGATTGGAAGACACCATTTAGATGGGGAGGAAGCCCACAATTTCAGAAGGCTCAATGCAACAACTATAAACAACAGTCTTCATATTCTTCATGGGTCAATTTTAGACTAATACAAATGTTAGTAGTAAAATAGTATACTTAAAAATAAATTAAATGGCACAAGCCAATAACATCTAATTGTTTGAATAAACACCTCCAGTGGTTTATTGTTCCAAGTGCTGATGAATATTCTCCACATGTTCATATTTCCAACCGGGTTCCCGGAGGTGGGGTGCATTCAAAAATAGTTCAAGGTTTTGTTTGGAGATTGCTCATGTTCCCCTACCAGACATACTAAATCCATGTCATTTGTGAAATGGACAACTGCTGCAGCAGCTGGTGCCTACATGGGACTTGGCAGCATCTAAAAACAAACAGCCAAAGGCTTTTTGGTTGGCCTGTCGATGTGAACCACACATCACATCTCTTAAAGGAAACAATTTAGAGTGAGGGTAAAGACATTTCTGATGCAGTTCCTGCAGCCCAATACATATGCACCGTGCAATTGGTAGGTGTCCCAACATGTCCTCTCAACATTCAACAGTGACATAACATGGACCGGCTCCATTTGCAGAGGGTAAAAGATCAACAGTGTCATAGGGATTGTTCAAGCAAGGTGTAGCAATTTGGCTGCAGTGGAATTGGTCTACTCTGGGCTTCAGTACTCTAGGCTTCTAATCCCAGAAGTTTCCACCCAGTGACGACTGTTAGACGACTGGAGACCACACTCCAGATATCACCTGGAGAGGATCAAGTACTTTCACCTTTAACCTCAAATAGTCCAGGCCTGTTATTTATCTCTATCTATATTTGCATTTTTATATTTATAGATTTATAGTACACACACAGGCATGAGAGTAGAGCCCATTTTGTAGGAAGCCCTATTGCATGCAGTATGTTTTAGGAAGTCAGTTACTAAGCACTGTGAAACGTGCTGCAACTCCTTCACTGACAAACTCCTAAGAACCCTTCTGCTCTTGACAGACAGGGTTGACTCTACACATGTAAATGAACCTCAAATAAGAGAAGTATGTAAATCCAAAAACTCACCTTTTAGTTTGTCGGGACTGGTCAGGCTGTTGTCATCTGTGGTCTGATTGTTTTGAAGATGTGCATCTATGACATCTAGAGAATACAACGCAATGAACTGCATCATTCACTCCCTGGGTTCCTACCATCATTTGAATAAAGCTGTATATTAAATGCTGGAACCCAATGCAGTTTGATTATTGGCTGTCTTCAGTTCCACTAGTGAAAACCTAGCATTTATTCAATTAGACTGCATGTTCTTATCCATTTCAATGTGAGAAATAATTTGAAAATAAACTGAGACGATATGCTTTTAACCAATATTCTCAATGGCCCACCAGAGGGCACACATCCAATGTATTTAAGATTTAGGAAAAGCAAAGACTAAACTAAAAATAAAGTTGGTTATCAAGCCTCTGCCAGATGCTGTATTTTACTGATCATCATTTGACTGATTCATAATTAATTGTGATCCATTAGTAGTAGAACTGTTCTTCAGTACACCTAAAATCATTAATACGATCATTCCTTCAGGTGTTTGAAAATAGGCAAAAACACTACTAACGGACATTTCTAGGTGATGTTTAACTGCTCAAAAATAAATCAGCAAACCACCTTTTCACATCCAGTTTAAGCTATGATGTTTTTAATCCCATTGTGCATGATTTTAAATAGTAAATATAACAAAACAGATGTGGAAATATCTTCTTACCATCAAAGTTGGATAGCCTGTGAATAGAAGAATCCATGGCTCCTTTTAGCTGCTTCACAGCTATTAAGAGAAGAGATGAGCACATTTTAGGAGAATGCATAACTGCCTGGTCAAACTTGACCAATCAATGCCTTGAACAGTCAGCAAAGCACTGTCTAGTAGCCCCATTGGTAAAACTAGAAAATGAAGAAGCATAAGCATGGCAGTCATTTATCATCCAAAAACACCAAAATTATGCACATCGGTCTTTGTATCATCCCAAAGCATAGCAACATTGATCAGTGTATTGGTTGTAAGAAGCTTACATGCCTTGAAGGCATGCAGGTGAAGAGGCAGAGACCCACAGCGGAGAGAAACCAAAGAGCCAGAGGGAAGTGAGATGGCAATAGGTAGCATGCAAGAGTGTGAGGAGGCCTGTTTACTGGGTAGTTCGCATAAATCTCCTGGAATCAATTTTTTTTTTTTAATACTTAGACAAACTTGAGACTGCAAATTATCTGAGACCATACATTTTAATGCTTTCAGAGTTTAAAAAAATGTAACTCCCAGCTAATTAAAAAAATAAAAAATAAAAACAACACACAAACACACCAAAGCACTAAGAATACTGTGTAAAAAAGGTTATCCAAGTTATCCACCTCCAGTGCCCACAACTAACCTAATAAGGAAGGAGGCACATTTTAATGGCACTTCATAGAGGTTCACCACATTCCTAATCCAATCGAACTACCATTAAAGTACAATGTATACTAAAAGGTTTTGTTAAACTCAAGGAGAAAATGTAAAATTAGTACTTTTAGAGATTGTGGCTATGCAGACAATCAAAAACCAGCAAAGGTGTGTTATAGTACAATGTCTGAATTCCTGATTTATTTATTTATTTTTAAATCAACAAATTTTATTTGAAAATCAACTTGTATTTGGATATCATGCACAACAGTATAATACAGCAGCCAGTGTATTAGCTTGCACCTGGACAGAAGTATAAATGTAATCGGTATAAAAATTGCCACTAATCAAATAAGTCAAATAAATCTTACAAATCAGAGAAATAAATTAGCAACAAAAATCTGAGTACACAGCCCACAAACCACCAGACCAACTTGTTCAAACTGTAACAAAACAAATAATTTGCTGAATCCTGAACACACTGCACAGTCTGAGAAAGGACAACACAAAATTCTTTGAAGAGAGTGCTAAAGTTTCCTCCTCAGGTAAGAACATTTACTGGCTGAAGGGCATGTGGCCCATTAATGCCATTTGTGTTAGTGCAGCCCCCTCCATTCATTAAAAGAAAGTGGTCTAACAAAAGAGAAAAACCTGCCATTAAATAATAACACTTACTTTCAAATGGAGGGAAAAAAGAAAGCAAGCACCCTACTTCAAATCAAGATGTGATTTTAATCAATTAAATAAGAAAAAAAATAAATCCAGCTACAAAACCAGCTCTACAGGGGATAAAATAAGACAGAAACAGACAAAAGTGCAAAGGGCTAGGCAAAGGAGTGGTCCTTTGCCTAGCCCTTTGCACTTTTGTCTGTTTCTGTCTTATTTCACAAACACCATGGACCTGACCCCAACTCCTCTCAAGAAATATCAGTACCTAGGCTCATCCCAATCATAGAGATAAATCATGATATTGTCTTTTATCATTTACTTTGTTTTTTAGGAAATGAAATATACATTACAAAAATTCAGCTCTATGGCCCTTCTACATTAAACAACAATTCGAAACTAGTTTTAAAGATACCAAAATTAAGCAGGCTTTAAAAGCTGTCTATTCGCAGCATAACTTTCCCCAAGGCTATCGAGCACACCGATGCATACATATTACATGCATACACGTATGCATCAGTATGCTCGGCCATCAGAATAAAACGTGTCATTCAGCAGGGAAGCACTGTAATTTAGTATAATATAAAAGCATTACATTTATTAAATGACATAGCTGTTCGCATTGCCAGATGTTGCTGTGACAGCAATGAAGCTGTTATGAAGATGGAATCTTGAGGAAAAATAACTCATCTACACTTTAGAACTTTAATACCCCACCCCTTTTTTTTCTTACATTTTTTTTTTCTCAAAACTGGCTTCACCTTGAGGAACCTCAGTCAAAAATTATCAGGATTAATATAAAGCCCACTTTCAAACTCAAGATCAAATCTACTCTATCCAGAAGCAGAATTTTGAACTTTGTTGTCTGACTACATCATGAAAGTTCTACAGCTATGAATCCAATTTATGAATAGTTATGTGAATGGCCTACAAGTGCAGCCATGCTCCCAGGGTCCACTCTGACTCATTTGCTCCATTAATAGAAAACTGGCTCAAGCCGGGTGATCCAAGAAAAGGGACCTACCAGTATCCAGCACTCCTGATGCAGGCAGGTGTACTATGGCTGCTTGTCACTGAAAACCCTTTCGATACAAAACAAAGCTGAATCCTTTCTGAACTGCTATGCAGCTCATTTGCAACCATAGGCCTGTGTAGTGTAAGCTGAGGGAATGGCACAGCCAATGTCTCTTTCTGCCAAGGGGCTGGTGGTTTGTGGTTCACCACATGCCGCGTGTACACAAATACAAAAATTACCACCACAGAGACAGTCATGCAACCCAACTAATTTTGCGCATTTTCCATTGAGACGTTTCTCACAATGAAGTTTAAAAAAACCTCCATTATAACTCTCCTTTGTAAACCTCATTCAGCCATAAGCAGCATGAATTTAGGTGAAAATAGACTTCAGACAGGTATAAAGTAAATAATGTTCGCAGTATAAAAGACCTTTCAGCAGAATGCAGATAATCATTACTGTAATGACTTCCTCATGCATCTACTCACTAAGGCTGTTAGGGTGCATCTTTCCCCATTAGTCACAGCATATGGTTGAATTGTTACCTCACCAATGATTCTTACAACATGTAAAATAAAATACCAACTAGCACTATATATTCTTTTTGTGTGTGTTTCCATACATTATTGGTCCTTATCCCATTTGGTTCCAGCAACTTTCCAAAAATAGTGGATGAAGTTTGTGACTACCTCCCACTGTATTCCCTCTAAATCATACTACAGCAATGCTTTGCATGAAAGCATATGGACTGTACTGAATATGCTATTTTTAGTATATTAGCAAGTTTTAATGCACAATTAAAGCACAGTAAAGCATGGCATTGCTACCTCCCTTTGGGCTTAGAGAAAGACATCTGTGCATATCCAAAATCTGTTTGTTTGGGTTTTTTGTTTGGGGTGTGCACCTTTACTGTTTGCACTTAACAGCATCAATAGTTATTTTAAAAAAAGTTATGAAATACTTTTATACCAATGAGATTAATACTGATAACATTTTTATATAATGTAATCAATTTATCAAAAATATTGGATTGTGTACTTTACTCATGGCCAACATTTTAGATTATACCACACCACTAAAATTTCCAAACCACAACACTCCTACCAATGACAACCAAATTAATTACTAATCAAAACTACAACCTGCACTGCTGGACAGAGAACATAAAAGTAACAACCTAAAATGCTGATGATGTAGGCTCCTAGCAAGTGTGTGGACTTGACAAACATGCTCGGATAAAACATATGGCTACCTTCCAGAACAGACCAAAGTAGAAGCGAGGACAATGACAATAGACAGAAATCAGAAAAACAACCAACAACAAAAAAGGCAAGAGAATATTCATGCCAAATTAGTATGAGAGGACATGCAAAGTTAGCAGACCACACTAAGTGTCATGGGCAGTCCAAACTCACCTAAACTGTTGTTTTCCTTTAGGCTTTTCTCCTGCAGTTGCTCTAACCTGACTGAAAAACGATAATGAGATGATGTAGAATGACCAAAAGGGGAGTTAAAAAAAAAAAGTCTCAATTGAGGAGCCATTAAGTTCAAGCTTTATACTATGGTTTCAAAGGTGGTACTATGTCTCCTTTTTGCAAGCCTTCTTGGTGCAGAATAATTATAAAAAGCACCGTTATGGACATCTGCCACATCAATAAATCATATGGTGGTAGGGTAGGTGTACCCCAAGTGGTTCTTGGTTCATTTCACCAGGTGATCAAAGCAAGCATGTGGGTTCCCACATGGGCATCCTACCTTGCAGGGCAGCAAGTCTCTCATTGGTGAAGTCATTGTCTGCCTGCAGGGCTTCGATGCGGGCCTGCAGAGCCTGCTCCTTCTCTTCCATCTCCTCAATTCGGAGCTGTAGCTCCTTCTTCTCATTCAGGCCCTTCTGAGTGAGCTCCTCCTGCTTGCCTTCCACCAGCTGGAGAAGACAAAGCAGGGAGTGGGGGGAGGGGTAAACTAATCTACAAACTTGCACAGGCAGAAAAGGCAAATATTGTTGACAAACACTGAAATTCAGTGATTTCACAGTTGATTCCTGACAGTGTCCCAAAAGCATTGAGTGGACCACAAACTAATATGTTTAACGCATGTACTTATGTATTCTGAAGGTTGTCTATCGCGCCTATGCAGGAAGTGTGGTCTTGCCTTGATCTTATCAGTAAGGTCCTTGATCTCGTTCACAGCGGCATTGTACTTGTTAGCAAGCTCCCCGAGCTCCTCTTGCGTACGCTCATTCATCTCCTTCAGGTGCGTGCACTCATCCTCTGTGTTGCTAAGGCTCCTCTGCAGAAACACAACAAATGGCAGGTTACCGTGCATGGCCACTGAAGCACTAGCCTCAGTCTTTAGCACACTCCATGCTCTGGGCTGGTTGCTTTGGTCGCAGCAATAGCCGTTGCCTACTGTCTATGCATGGAGGCTTGATGCTGCAATCCTCAGGCACATTCGAGCTTACCTCCACTTCCGACAGTTTCCGGACCACCTCAATCTTCTCCTGAAGAACTCGCCTCAGGGACTCTTTGGCTCTTGTCTCATAATTAAGTTTGTCTTCTGTTAAGGCAACAAGTTCCTTTCGGATGCCATCTTCAGTTTGGTTCTGGAGGAATTGTTGCACATTGAGACACAATGAGTTATGACTACTTAGGTGACACACACTGTTTTAAATCAATAGAAAGATGTTCTTACTTTTGAGTATGCCTGCAACTGGTTCCCCATCACTTCCAATCGAGAAAGTAACCGGTCTTCATCAATTAAAGCCTATGAGGAACATTTATTCATTTTTGGTGTATATTAAATCCAATCCACCTCATGGAACAATGTCACATTAAGATCAAAGCAAGGTAAACAGACCTATAGAGAGAACCCTAGGCCAAAAATTATGCAGACTGCAGATCTAAAAATCATGATGATTTGACAGTGAGCAAGAGAGAGAGAGAGAGAGAGAGAGAGGGAGCGTGCGAGCTCTAGTGTCTCCGCAGAACACTCAGTGTGAGGTGAGGACCGACCACTACCTGCCAGCTACTCTCAGAGGCCTCCTGTGTGCTGGCTAGTAGCCGCTGCAGTGTGGCCAACTTCTGTTCCAGCATCTGCTCCCTATGTAAGGCCTCCTGAAGGCAAGGAAAGGACAACCACAGAAAGAGGCAAAGGCAGAACATTGTTACAAGGCAAAGGATACCACAGCATCACTGCAAGACATGTGGCATTAGCTTTCAATTGTATTTTTATGCAATTTCATTGTATATTTAATATTCATTTGAAACTAAAGCAAAGCTCTTTGCTTTCCTGGTGTAAACTGCACATTTCACAAAATGGCCACTTGAGGTCAATGTTGAAGCATACCTGCAGGTACTGGGAGAGCTGAAAAAGTTCCTGAGAGTACATACTGGGCATATTTGCAGTAACCTGGAGGGAACAGGGAAGTCACCATAAAACAAGAATAACCTCAAAACAGTAGACCACACAGCTTCAGACAGGATGTTGTAGCAGATACTCGCTAAAAAGCTGTCCAAGAGCATTGCTTTATGCACCTATTTTAACATGTATACTGAAATCTTGTCATCACAACTAATGGTGTATTTCATTGTACATAAACACAACTGCACTCAGAGGAGAAAAGTGCTGGCTGTCACCATACACTTGATCTGAACCCTGAAGCAGCTCAAGATTAACACAAATTGTGCTTCCATGTAAAATCTAAACTTGACTGTCAACACTGAAGACGTCTCTGAGATCTGTGAAATCTCCAGTGCATTGCGCCACGCATCAGCTCTTGCAGGAAGTATGAATTCAACAAATCCACATAGCACTAGTAGGCTCAGCAGAGAGGATTTTTTGGGGGGGGTGGGGGGGGCGGCAAAACTGACAGTCACATGCTGCAGTCTAGATATACATGCTGTTTGACTGAAGACTCTAGGGCTAGGTTATAGTCGCCTGTAAAAGGGCATGGCGCAGACAGGCCCACATTCCCAAGGTCTGAGAAGAGGCTGTGGATTACACAGCTTCTGCAACATGAGCTAAAAGTGACAGGCCAAAAGCTACTGTTAAATTACAGGATCAGATCCTGCTTCATACACCAGAAAGAGGCGATAAGTTATGGAACCAGTACCTGCTTCTTTTATATGACTTATAAGAGCACAATCTACTACTGGTTTCGTTATGACAGTCAGACAGAAACAGACAGCCAGCCATACATCCAGCACGCAGTGTTGGCAAAGTCACGGCTTCTATTGAGAAGTACTCAGAGCATCTGCTGTTCAAATAAGTGTGATCAAAACCCAATTGGTGATGGTTCACTGACTCAGGGCCTATCATGCAAATCTGCAAGGAAATGAGGAGTGCAAAGTAATGGCTCTGGAGCACACTTGTTTTGAAATTGAAGTCTGCCACCATTCGGAAGGGGAGGCTTGAGGGTAGTGGGAAGAGACTACCCTCAAGTGGTAGTGGGGGGCTCCAGTTTGCTTGCCAACATGATTAAAATTTCTAAGCAAGAGATGTGGCACTTTGCAGCCCTTGGAGAAAGATGCCCCTTTGCAGTGCTGAGTGTGCATCTCCCCTTGGCCCTGCCAGCTGAATTCCTGTCCAGCATGCAGGAAGAGGAGAGAAAGGGTAGGCAGAATGACTGCATAATTTATCTTTACTTCGACCACCCCTGGAACACACTCCATAAATACACCACGACACGTCAGCAGCCTCTGCAGACTGAGAAAGTGAAGTAGATATTGACAAAATAGAGCCATATGATCTCAAGCACCACAAGTCATAAGTCTGTAATGATGCCAATATTATTTTCTAAAACAACTTAGTGGACAGCAGAGTGAGTGCAGGTGTGACTTCTTATATGCCTCACAGGCCAAACACAGATGTCAAACAAGCACTATAAACATTAGACAAAAAGGAAGCATTCTGTTCAGTGCACTCTGATGGACTTCTGGTATCCCAATATGGAGCAAAAAAACGAGGCCCAGGTCAAAATCTTAAGCTCTTTGGGATTCACCCTTTCAAAGATATTTATGGGAAACTAAATGGACTTGGAGTAGCACAGTGCTAATCATTAAAAACAAAGACAAGAAAAGAAAAAAGCCACACAACACACCCAAAGCACGTACAAAAAAGACTGAGCTTACCTTATCAACAGGCAGTGGTAGTGGTGCTTGAATAACACTGAGGGGGGAAAAAGAAAGAAGGGAGAGAAAAAAAGAGAGAGAGAGAAACAGTAAGTGGATCTAAACAACGATTGATCAAACCCACAGCGGCACACAGGCCAAACCCATGCGAGTTCACACTCATGGAAGCCAAGCCCGACCCATCCATCTGTTTGCAGCCGTACTCATTGTAAACGGGCTAACTTTTTTCGGGGTTAATCTTTAACAGTGACGCAGCTGCATATGAATGTGGCCAAAGAACCGCAGGGCTGTTAAGCTCCCTCCCAGACAAACAGGCAGAGAGATGGCAAAGTGCAAAGTGCACTGATACTCGTTTATACTTGATGCACTGTGAACAGAAACATTTGGCCCTCACATATCCTTTCATTTTCCGCCATTTCGCTGTCCTCTTAAAACGAAACACACTGAAGTTCACACTAAGTATGCAATGGTCATACTGCCAAGTTATGTATTTTCCCTTAATCATGGAACATGAAATAAGCAAAAGACTTTTGCCATCAAAACCTTATACTTGCTAAAAAAACAAAATGGTGTGCAGCCCCATGGCAAGGACGAAAAGCAACGCAAGCAATATATTAACTTTATTACCCCTATAGCCTCAAGTAGAGATTTTCTGCCTTTAAATGAGGAGCAATGTCTATACACTCTCAGCATACTAACAGCAGTTGTTACATGAGTAGTTTCACAATCCAGAATCCATGCAACAAAGTTTGCTGACATTCAGGGGAAAGTGGGGAGTAATCTAATGGCTCAATGCACCACCACTCTACTTCCTGTATCCAAAAGAGATTGCATGGGGCCAGGGAGCAAAATGTCAGCAGTGCTACAGGACTTTGAACACCAAAACAGCCATAAGGCAGAGAAGGATTACATCTCACCAGCTGGACAGGGAGAAACATGGTGACCTTGCTTGACTATATACTTGAACCAGGGCAATATATTATTGCTTTAAATTTCACAAAGAATTTTACAGACCAGCTCAGATGGTCTTAACATACAAAGCAAAATGCTTTGGGCTTTAAAATATCCTGCAAATACAACAAACAAAATCCTTATTGTGAAATCATATAACAATGATGAGGGGAATAACATGACGAGAACATTAAGACTCCAATATTTTGGGATCAGTCTACATGTTCACCCAAATCATTCCTGTCCAGCCACACAATTCACTCACATTAGGTCACCTCCACCCCCTATGTATGGCATGCCCAGTGCTATACAATCATTGGTCATAAAAGCGCTCATTACATAGTCAAGCAAAGAGACAAGCACAGTACCTTGAGCACACACATTCTGTTAAATCACCACTGATAAGTAGTTCCCCAGGAGAGCAGATAACTGTAAAGTCAGGTCATTGTCATCACTTTCATGCATTTAGCCTGTCATTTCGCACCCTCAGATTCAGTTTTAGTTACTGCTGCATGAAAACACCCACACAGCTTGAGGATATGTCAAGGAATGGATTTCAGAAGGACAAATCCTTTAGCATGACAGAGACATAACTATTACTGCTGGTTTTCTTTTTATGAAATTCTTGCACAAATGAGTCACATTCTAGTTTGAACCCTGTCTCTCCTCATTGGCTAGATAAGGAAGGTGGAGGGTGTTCACTTCTGCTATATCATCAAAGCAAGTCCAGCCCATGCTCTTCCAAACAAAATATCGCTCAAGCCTCTCCCATGGCTGGGGGGTCAAATATAAACTGTCAAACCAACATTTTTAGACTTTTAATTTATGCCTCATATGTAGGGTCCAGCTACATTCACAGGAAAATTGGTTCATTTTACAAATCTAGTTTTGGTTCACAAACTTGTAATTTTAGGAGACAAACTTCAAACTAGGTAGCTATCTACATAGCTAGGAGTAACTTGGCTTCACAAACAGACTGGCCAGCAACACTAACAGGCTACCGTAATGGAGTGGGAAGCACTGAACACAAGCAACCAACCCCAGCGTGAGGGGGTATGTATATGCAGAGGATGTGGGAACTATCGATGCTTCAAAACCCAACTTGCTCCTAAACAACTAGAAGCTCAGTGTTACAATATCCATTAGCAGCAATGGCTATCACAACTTGAGATTGACAAGATGCTACAACAAGCGGGAGCCAGGAAGACGGGGCAGATGGGATATCCCCACACCGCAAACATGGGAATGAAGACCCAATGAGTCCATGCACCAAGCTTAACATCCAGAGTTGCTGACAGTCTACCAAGACCAAGTGAAGTACCTGAAAGGCTGCTGGAAGGCGTGAATTCAATACTACAGATGATCCTTACTGTGGCCATGACAGACAAAACAGGTGACATACACCACAGCAACAGTGGCTTCAAGATGAACTTCAAGGAACAGTATCCTCCATGGAGAAGGAGATTAGAGGTCAAGATAAAGGCCACACAGACAGAAGTCAGCCAGCACCCAAAAAGGTACCTGGAGAGGCCTTGGACAGTGCCAAGCAAAAATTAAATAGCTCTGGCTACCCTCCAGAAGACATACACACGAGATGTAGAAGCCAGGACAAGAAACAGGATGTTCTCCGGTGAGCTGTCCAAAGTGTACTCTCAGTGGCAGGGTAACAGCTCAAGAATAGACCCATGAAAGCTGGAAAGGCATCACACGACAACAATGCCCAGTGGTTACAGAACCTGAGAGCTGACCACAGCAACCACCCTTAACAGGCTCCAGTAACCATCATGCTAGCAGACATCCAGAAAGGGTCACAAGCATGAAGAACCTGACAACTCCAAGCCCTGACATGGTTCATGCCTGCTAGCTGAAGAAGCAAATGAAGCAGCAGCTACATAAAATGACTGAAGGCCTGATAAGCCTGATCCTGAAGAACCCCCCCCCCCAAAAAAGGGGCAGTTCCATCCAACTATCGACCAATAACCTGCCCCTGTATAACATGGAAACTCCTGTCAGGCATCACTGCGGTCAAGTAGGCACATGGCTCAATACATGAGCAGGGCCCAGAAAGGCATTGGCAAAAAAAAAAAAAAAAAACGCACCACAACACAGGAGGCAAGATTGTAAAACCAGACAGAACAACCTGTGCACCACCTGAATTGATTACAAGAAAGCCTATGATTCAATGGCCCACACATGGATCCTGGAATGCTTGAGGTTGTATAACATCAACAGGAATCTTTCATCAAGAACTCAGTGGGACTGTGGAAGATGACCCTAGAAACCAACTTCAGGCCAATACCATGAGTCACCTTCAAGTGCGGGATTTACCACGGAGATGCCTTGTGGCTGCCGCTGTTCTGAATCAGCCTGAACCCCTTCAGTGAGCTCACCAAGAGTGTCTACGGATACCGGCTATGGAATGGAGCAACCATCCTTCACCTCCTGTACATGGTTGACATCAAGCTGTATGCCAGAAGTGAACAAGATGACTCACTAATCTCTCTCACTTGGATATACAGAAACGGCATCGGAATGTCATTCGGGCTGGATAAGTGTGGTTGTATGGTTACAAGGAGAAGGAAGGTAGCACAGAGTAGAACAGAGGGGATCAAACTACCAGAAAGAAATGTAAACATACGTCGAGGGCAGGTACAAGTACCTTAGAATCCCACAGGCAAATGGGAATCATGAAGAGGCCACAAGGAATGCAGCTATACCCACAAAGAGTGAGGCAAGCCCTGAGAAGTCAGCTGAATAGGATAAGCACCAAGTCAACAACACCTATGCTCTGCCAGTCATCAGATATCCTGCTGGCATAAGCTGCCCTAAGGAGGAGATAGAAGCCACTGCCATAAAGACAAGGAAACTCCTCACAGAGGATTTCATCCCAAATCTAGCACTTAGACTGTAGAGTAAGCAGAAAGCATTGGGCCAAGGACTAGTGAGTGTCTATCCAGCCACTAGTTAAACAGCAGCAGAAACCCAAAGAGGAAGGAAATGAAGAGGAACAGGGACAAATCATGGGAGGAAAAACCCTCGCATAGTACGTACCACTGGCAGATAGTGGAAATGGCTGATATGGAGAAAACCTAACAATGGCTGGATATGGTTGGATTAACCTTGGGAAGTCGACGGATATTTATTTTTTTCTGCTTCGCAATGCTTTTATTAATATATTTGCAATAAGATTTCTTAGATTATAGGTTAAGATGCATGTCATCTGCCTCTCACCTCCAACTGTTCATTTCTTCATTCTCCAAGTTCCACCTAGCTCTTGAATATACATTAAGTGTATAGCATGTCCTGGCATGAAGATTGCCTTTTTGGATGTTTCAGTGAAGTTTGCTAATTCTATTATAAACCTACAGACTCTCACAATTCTTCACATCCCAAACCCTGTAAAAACTTTAATCCTTAATCACAGCTGCTTAAACACATTTGCATTGAGAATGAAGACTTCCACCAGAAAAGCATGGAAATGTGAGAATATCTTCAAAACTGTGGGTTTCCTGAGGAAGTGGTAAGTTATGCCTTTGCTTGTGTTTTACCTGTTCAGAGAATGGACACACTGACCTATAAACAAGAATTCCCTTGGTGCTGATTTATAAAATATTATACTTAAACACTTTAGAATCCTTCAGGACGATGCCGAGACCACATCCCTTTTTAAGGATCTTGCACTAATCTCCTATAGCTGAGACAAAAAGATCAAAGACATGCTCGTCAAGAGTGAGATAAATAATCATTTAAATAATTGCTGTGGTACTGTAGCCTCTCTACATTATGAGTGCAACTCATTTCTAAATGATCTCA
>NC_137518.1:8370000-8390000 GCF_041902795.1 Electrophorus electricus
ATACTGACCCTACAGAGGTGTGGTCTCTGAAGTATAAAAGCAATGTGTAAATTTAAACATTACTAATGCATCCAAATAAAGAAACAGTACTTGGCTATTGCTTAAAAGGTCAGCTTTGGTATTGTTCTGTTTGTTTGTTTGTGGGGGCAAGATCACCTGCTTCAGTGCAATTGTGCTGGAAATATTTGCTTCAACGGACCTACAAGGTTACAAGTTAATTTAAATATGTTCATTTCGAAGTGTTGGACTCTAAATGGGGTGGGTATCTCAAGGATATTGACATACCACAATGTATCGTAGCAAAATCAAGTCAAAAAGGAAGCAAAGCCTAGGCCTCTGACCTTCATCTGAAAATCTGACAGCAATATTTAAAAACAGCTAGCTGAATTTCAAGCGAGTTGTGCAGTTAATGCTTAGTACAAAGCTCGGTGCATAATTTATCTTTTTTGGGAAAAAAAAATTGTCTACAAAATTATCATATTATCCCGATAAACAATATCCCCATGCAAACAAATAAATTACATCCTGCACATCCCATATACCAAAGATCTTTTAGCAAGATTCTACTTATGTAGCCTAAACCTAACTGCAGATACAAACACACACAAAAAAAAGAAAGAAAACATGGATTTCATCATTTTCACACAATAAAGGCACTAATGCGTTTCCATGTAAAAAAAATAAATACAATAGTCCACCCTTTAGATCAGAGGGATATCAGCACAATTACGTTCGCAAGGAAACCAAGTTTATTTGTATGAACATGCACCTTTCGTGAACAATTTGAGCATTGTTTTGAAGAGCTTATTCTCCATATATAGTCAATGACTCCATCACCTTAAACTTTATATTTATGACTACTACAATTCTTATGCAAATCCAATATTTCATTACTGACATGTTGAGTGAAAACCTACCAAAGGTAAAACATACCATCCAAGTGAGCAGAACCAAACAATGCCATCAACAATGAAATAATCTGAGTAATTAATTCAACGAAACAGTTAACCAAATCACTATCCGCTGGCTAAGCTACACTTAAGATAAAGAGCAAGACTACTTTGAGAGTAGTTGCATGTATTACAGTTTTGCTTTTGTGATGCATGTTCACAACAATTAGGGTAGGCACTAAACAGAAAACATGCCCCAGAATATCTCAAAACCAGCACTAGGAAAACAGAGGTAAGCGTAAAGCCCTAGGCTTAGTCTCATGGGGCTTTGTTGTTGGGGAAACAACCCCTCAACACTGTGTTTGAGTAATAGGTGTGTGCTAAGGTATTGTGCAATGTGTGCTTCTCAGTGATCTGAAAACAGCTCTTACTCCGATCGTCGACGAGCTTCCATGCCATCTGGTAGGAAGAGCTTGATGGTTGACACTATACATCCATGAGTGACTACAGAGAAACAGAAAGAAGGAAAAGATAGTTAGGATAAGTTAGGACTGTACTCAAACAAGTACAGAGGTATTTGACATTTACCAAAAGTCCCCACAACAAAAAAGTTTGAAATGAAGTAGAGTTTAATTTACAATCTGAAGAATACCATCCATCCTTCTGGTGAATGATGTAGTGAAAAGGGTGATTTAGAGCACTCCCTTGTACAAGCTGCCCAAGTTTGAGAAGCTGACCCATACTCCAGTTTAACAGATTCACAAGCCAAGTTTCATTAGCTACAGCGCACCTACACAACACACAACCTCAAACAATCAGTAGTTTTCCAGTTTTAACAACAAAGACTGAAAATTCCTTGATACCCAAAAGCCCATTATGAAGTTACAGGAAAGCATGAAACTGAAACATGGCAACAAAGACTCGATAAAAACTTTTTTTTTTAAAGCACCAAGCATTACTTCACTACCTTAAACACTTTGATTAGCCTATAACTGGTCTTCTTACAAGGTTTTTGTCGAATTCTGGCAATGTCCTCTGTGATCCTTTCTGCCATAGCTGCATTTCTCTTTGCTTGTTCTGCACAAGCGAGTTACTTTGCATTCATATCTTATGGTGAAAGCTTCAACTGCAGTTGCCATCATTACAACACCTCCAGGACAGCTATGAAAGTACTCTAGGGTTTCAAAACCCACATTCTGCCAGCAGGCTTACATCATTGTTATCTGATGCAGCCAGAAAACAATTTCAAATATTTGGCTATCCTCATGAAAGAACAGGTCCTCCGCATTTCTAATTGTGTGCACTCAGAGAAAGCGCAAGTGCACACAACCGCACATAAAGAAAAGAGGTGCACTCAAGTAGACAGAGAAGCATGTGCACACGTACACAGAAGCACAAAAACCCACTCATGCATAAACAAAGAAGTGCACACACAAAAGCACGCATGCATGCACATAGGGAGGGAAGCATGCACACACACACTGCCATTCCATAAGAAGCATGCATGCACACACCCACAGCCAGAGGCATGCAAGCGTGCAGACATATGGGATGCTGTTCAAAGTGAAAATCAGTGAAACAATTGTGTGCACACACTACATGTACATGCATAAGAAACAATCACACACATATGAAACATGCGCTTATGCACATACTACTTACGTACATGTTAAATGTATGTGGAGTATATATTCAAGTGTAAGTTGTGTATAACAAACTTGGAGTGCAAGTTATGCACTTGCAAATTCAATTACACATAAATACAATACTTAACTCTATTTGTGTGTACAGTCATGGCCAGAAGTTGAGACTAAAACCAAAATGTGTGTTCAAAGTTTGCTGCTTGTGTTTATGGTGGCAATTTGCATTAACTCTAGACTGAAGAGTGATCAGGTGAATTGCAATTTATTGCAAAGTCATTCTCTGCCATAAATCAACTTGAGCACAAAAATTACTGCATTCCAGCCACTGCATTTCAGCCCTGCCACAAAATGCCCTGCTAAAATCATTTCAGTCGTTTCATTAGCTCAGGAGAAAGTGGTAACAAGGGCAAGGCAGCTGATATCACACTGTCATGTTGAATAGAAGAGCAGACTGGTTGCTTTAAAAGGGTGGTGGAAGAGGTTTTCTTCTGTTAACCATGGTTACCTCCAAGGGAACATGTGCAGTCATCATTGCATTGCATCAAAGAGGCTTCACAGACAAGGACATTGTTGCTTGTAAGATCATCAAGAACTTCAAGGAGAGAGGTTCATTTGCAGTGAAGAAGGCTTCAGGTCACCCAAGAAAGTCAAGCAAGTGCCAGGACTGTCTCCTAAAGAGGATGCAGCTACGGGATCAAGTCACCACCACTGCAGAGCTTGCTCAGGAATGGCAGAAGGCAGGCGTGAGTACATCTGCACGCACAGTGAGGTGAAGGCTTTTCGAGGATGGCTTGGTGTAAGACTGTTTGGGAGATCTGGCCAACTGCTTGTCCAGAGAAGAAAAGGTGAGCGCTATAATGATTCCTGCCATGCCAACAGTGAGGCATCCTGAGATCATACGTGTGTGGGGTTGCTTCTCATCCAAGGGAGGGGTTTGCTCAAAATTTTGCCTAACACTACTATGAATGGTATCAAAAGATCCTCCAAGAGCAACTTCTCCCAACAACCCAGGAGCAATTTGGGGATGAACAATGCTTTTTTCTGCATGACTGAGCACTGTGTTACAAGGCAAAAGTGATAACCACTCGGTGAACAAAACATTGAATCTTTGGGTACATGTCCTGGATACTACCCAGATCTCAAGCCCATTGAGAACCTAAAGTCAATCCTCAAAACGAGGATGGACAAACACAGAAACTGATCAACTCCAAGCACTGATTAGGCAAGAATGGGTTGCCAGTAGTCACGATTTTGCCCATAATCTGATATCCTGCATTCAAAGGTGAACTGCAGAAGTCTTAAAAAAAGAAAGGCATTTGCTTTAACTGGATGTATTTGTCAAAAAGATTCTTAAAAAGAAAAAAAAAAAAAAAAAACTTATGAAATGCTTATGAATGTACTTCACTATACCATATAAACATTGACAAAAGAATCTAAAAAAACGGAGGCAGTAAATTGTGTCAAAGTGTCAAGTCTCAAAACTTTTGGCCTCGACTGTACATGCGTGTGTGTATTTAAAAAAAAAAGTGATGAGCCGTTTGTCCTTATGGTATAAGGATTCATGATGAGTAATAAAAAGTTGAAAATTGTGGGTTATTGATCTATCAGGAATGATAGGACAGTTTTATTTTAGTAAATACTCTAGAAAATGACAAGATGTACATTCTGAATATTTACTCGTATCACAAGTCACGCATTTGTTTAAAATCATCATTTGATCATGAAGTATTCTAGTGGTCGGACTCCAATGTTTGTTTCAAACAATTCTAAAAATTGATACTAAACAGCAAAGCGGTTCTCTGTCATTTAAATCCCAGATACAAACACTGGTTAATATGATCTGTCAAGGTATACCAGTTGCACTTATTGTCTTTGACCTTGAAACTGTCATATAATTAGAATAGGATGCTGACATTTTTAGAAACTTTTCTTTATCTTATGTTAATGTGCATGCTAAATATCTGCCTTCCTGTTACAATTAAATTATTTCTTTGCACATTCAAATTTGTTCACACACAGCCACACATACATATACGCATACAAGTTAAATTCTATGTTTATGGAGCAATCAATGAATATATACACACTTGTACATACACAAGTGTAAATCATAAAAGTGTGTTTACATCTATAAGCCTGCATAAGGGAGTGATCCTGACAGATACCTATGCACTGCAGGTCATGATGCACACAATCTTACCTTTGCGGGTGTTCTCGGTCACATCCACTCCGAACTGGATAATGTCACCGGACAGCACCTCACATGGGGGGCTCTCCTCTGAGCCGCGGCTCAGGCGCTGGCTGTTTATGAAAGTGCCATTGCTGCTCTTGGTGTCCTGGAGATAGAACTGTAGAAAAGAGTGAGAGAGAAACAAAAGATTAGGGACAAGCCAACATAAGGTCAACAAGGAAGTACTTCAGCCTGAAACCAAAGCCTGATCATGAAATGTGTCACAGCCGTCCCATGTTTTTACCAAACAGGGAGCCAGAATGTAAACCCCGAACACATCACAGTGAATGAGCACTTGTTCTGATGTTTCCCTGGAGGGGAAATGTGGCAGAGTGCCATCTTTAGACCAGAATATTTCAATAGTCATGGAGGCCATGCAATAATGTCAGTATCTGAAGTTCTTTTTTGAAACACCAAAAAATAGATATTGTGTGTGAGTATGTGTGTGTATCTGTGTATCTATCTATCTATCTATCTATCTATCTATCTATCTATCTATCTATCTCTCTCTCTCTCTCTATTTTATATATATATATATATATATTTTATACATATCTATCTCTATATCTATCTATCTATCTATCTATCTAGAGAGAGAGAGAGAGAGAGAGAGAGAGAGAGAGCGCGAGATAAAGATATAAAGTACCAGGATGTGTCCAATTGTGGCCAAAACCTCAGCTGGGATTACATCACAATTCACAAGCCATCTTTCCCAGATACCCAGACAAACAGCTACGGCAGTCTCAAATGTCTAAGGCTTATGTGCTCGCATAATGCTGCCTATACCATCTTACCCACTATGCCAGGGAGAAATGTTATATGACTACCTGTTTGCCATTTTACTGTGTGTATAGTGAAACCTGAGTGCTCCATCTGATCTCCCGCCCTGCTGAATAAAATTTGCCAGTGTTGGAGTCTGAGAAGTATATTGGACCTGGCTCACCAGCTCCAGCCATCCCACAGTGGGGCAAAATGCAGCCCTATATCCTAAAGCCAAGCCAATGGAACATGTTCTCCATTCAGCACTGGAAACTTCGCCCCCACACTGCAACCAAACAAACTCCTCCAGTAGGTCCCATCAGTGCCTTTTACAGCCCTGCACTGGGTTTGGACAAAGGCAGTCTTGCCACTAGGACCTGCAAATGGCGTTGTTGCTTCAGCATCTGGTGCAAAGCGGTTTCTTTCTCCCTTTGGTCCCCATGGTTAAAGCTGAGACTGTATAAGCACCCGCAGCAACCCAGGGTTAGGGCTGAACAATTTGGAGAACTTATCAAATTGCAATTTTTCTGTGTAATAGTACAACTGCAATTTAAATTGTGATAATTTTTATGACAAAATCCAAACCCGTATTAATGGTTCACATATTAAATAGAATCATAAACTTGTTTCTACATTAAAAGATTCTCTGGGATCTCAAAATGCAGTTTGTATTATTATTTTTATATACTTAAAACCTACAATGACTAAAGATAAATAATGTAAGAAATAAGGTTAAGAGTATATCAATAATATGCTTAACATTTACCCCGCCCCCCGCCCAAAGTAAACAATACTTTTCATCAGCAAAACATCAAATTTCTTGCACATACATCTGACATTAGTGGGCAATAAAAATAAAATTGTACATATTATTCTTGGAGAATGTATCGTCCTTCAAAGTTATACAAATCATAACCACCTATTTAAGTTTCTTACTCCTACTTCAATTTCTGTCTTCATTCTTGCTTTAAAGGCAGGGATAAGCTCTTGGCTAATATAGTATATCTAATCGGGGGTCGTAGGAGGAGCAATATCAAGCAGTTCCTGGGTAGCAAGTTCATTGTATTTTTCCTAGAGGTGCCAAATGACTCTGGACTTGAATGACTGTGTCCCCTGGATCCTCTGGAAGCATATTTGTCTTTAAAAGGTGGAGTATTTGTTTTAGACATAAAATGCTAACATTCTCCTGAGAATGCATCAGTAAATTCTGGGAAGCTGCAGTGCCTTGTGAACTGACTTGCACCTGTGTGTCTTGCTGGGTGTGATGAGTTTTCCTTTCAGTGGATAGTGCAGGAGTCAGGGCCTTTCTTTGCTACAGAACCTTTTCAATCATAATCCATTTGGTTCCCCCACTTGTGGAAGACTGAAGATGATTGTGGAAGATGTTCAGGAACATTCTAGTCCTGAGCTGCTGTGAATACTGCCTTTTCTTACAGCTGGCAGAGAAATGGTCAAACACCTTCTTACAACCACTCCTCAGTCCACCCTGTACTCTTGGGGTGCATTTTAAATTAGCCACAATGTACACTCTAATTTAAAATGATCATAACATAATACTTTTAACTGTCACTACATCTTCTTTCTCGCCAATCTACCTCGATCGAAGTAACACAAATTCCATTCAATTTTTAACAGTGAATTAAGAATTGAGATTGTTTGAGGTTGTCTAATCAAAAATGTAATCCATAACAAAAGTACCTGAATAAGATTATTTTTCAGAACAAAACATTTCTGTAATCATGACAATCCAGATTTCATAAATTGTTACTACAAAAAGCTGGTATAATCAGAATTGTTTAGAAGGCATACATTCCAGAGAGGGGGGGGGGGGGGGGTTGATATATGTGCGAGAAGGAATGGGGTATCTTAAGTGGCTGGAGAAGGTTTCAGGAGCCATGTAAATCAGAACCTTGCCTTTAGTTAATTACTTTACAATAGCACCTGTTATCTCAGTGCCTTTGCAAGCTTTTTTCATATGGCTGGACGCTTTCAAAAGCCCGTGTAACTGGTCGCCATGTTAGAAAATTATGACTGACATGGGGGTTCATGGCTGGACCTTTTAGACATGCATTCATGATACAGATCTCTATGATGCGCCTTCAAATGTTAATAGCTTTGGCCTTATTAATAGCTGTGCTTGTCATGCATGATGTCTTCTGATTGCCAGTTTGCATGCTTATATTTACTGGGTCGGTTTTCCCTTGCAAAACCTGCAGCCTATTGGCTAATTCAATGCAGCTCCTGCAATTTGAAAAATCACATCCATTAAAAAATGTATCATCAGTCAGCCCTACCTTGGCTGCCACACTGACAAAGTGTCAAGCTAAACATGATGCTGCATGTGCAAAACATGACTGACTGCATTATTTTTGGGCTCAAACATGCACCATGCACTGCAGTTCAAGCATTTCTAGTTAAAATGACCCTAATTAAAAGGAGAAAGTTAAGCCAGAAAATGCAGTTTCCTTCCATGGTCTGTGAGGATAAAAATTAATCAGTTTAACAGTCATTGAAGCAAAAAAGGGAAATTCATAATTAATGTACTGTTACCATTATGTAATGAAACTAGCCAAGATTTCAGAAAGTAAACTAAAGCTTCAATGTAAACCTTTCAAACATGAGAAGAATCTGAATTCTTACTTGAGTTATTGCTGTCAACAAATATTCTAAATTTGATTGTATTAAAACCTAACCATTTGATTGTGAAAATTAAATATTCCATTGTGGTAGAAAAAGCAGCATTACCACGGCTGTCTGGCTCAGGAGTTCTCGCGTGGGCCGCTGCACTGAATGCACTGCCTGACGGACAGGAGTCACGCAACACCACTTTTATTAATTGCAAATAACACAGGTTAAGCTGAAACCACGATGGGGTATCAGATCACAAAAAGAGTGACTTGCTCTACATGCAATTTTAATTAGTAGACAGCACAACTGTGGAACCAAGTGATAAAGTTGCATGTGACCTACAGTTAGCCTGTTACTCCAGCACTAGCAACCATGGGGCACATCTTGAAAATGCACCAAATGAGTATAGCCTCCACTAGCATTTTTAATGCCAGCTAGCATTTTGGGAGTTCTAGCAACAAGAACGCAAGTAGCCTATTCTTCTATTTTTAATAAATGTGTTGTAAAAATTCTAAGAATTGTGCACCTTAAATTTATTTAACCAAAAATACAAGTGTGTGCTATAGTTCTGAGTAAATAGGTATTGAAGAATAGAAGCAGAAGCCTCATGCAATGCATGTCCCAATGGCTTGATTATTATTCCCCATTTAACATCAAGGAAAAGTTAAGAGACATGTTTGTGTTAAAATAAATACAAACTATATAAGTAGTTATGCCTCTCCGTATGGACATAATGCGTAAAAACAGATATACGAATGGTTCGAATGTGTGTTTTTAGAAGAAATAATCGAGCCTAAGCTCTGGCTCAAGTCAATTTGCTGTCGCTTAAAACCAAGAATCGCTCATTCAAAAATAGCCTAGTACATACCTACAAGCTATTACTACTAGCAGCAATATGTGCATTACACATGTGACTGTGCAGTCATCAATAAGAGATAACTGCCAGCTTCTGCAAAGATTTACCAGTACAAACAGTTGTGAATATTACAACTAGCTCCAATACTTTCAACAGCAGCACAAGCATATTTAGAGAAAATAAAAGCACAAAAAAGTAATTGTACTGTGCAGCCCAATTTTGAATGCAGAATCAATCTCTGAGATATACATACACACACACACACAATATATATATATATATATATATATATATATATATATATATATATATATATATATATATATATATATATATACACACACATACACACACACACACACACACATACATTATATATATATATATATTATATATATATACACACATACATATACACACATATATACATATACACACACATACATATACACATACATATATACATACATTATATACACATATATATATACAATGTGTATATGTGTATATATATGTATACACACACACGTTATATATAGATAGATATAATCTATATAGATAGATAGATATAATATTTCTATCCATCTCTCTCTCTATCTATAGATCTCGATCGCTCTCTCTCTCTGATAATCTACATGACAATTTCACTAAGCAGGTCATATATTTGGTCCAAGTTTAAACACAAAGGCACTAAAAGGCAGTATGCCCTGAATGTGGTTGTGGTGATTTAGTGATTCAGAGATGAATACTGATCTGATTTGAGAAATGGCCTAAATGCAGCATGCATGGTGTCATGTTATCTAAAGGCAAACTAACATGCATCAAGAGGATATAATTCCATGGCAGATATGTTCTAAAAACAACAAAAGATGAAAACATTTAGTCTAGCATTTACATATTAACAATGAGTAGCACATTTCAGCAGACAATGATATCATATTTCTGCGAAAATCCACAGAATAAATCACTGCATGAACAACTGAGTCTTAAAACATTTAACAATTCATGAAAAATAATTCATGGAAAAAAAATTCATAGCTACACGAAATGCACAAATACCAGAAAGTACTATGATTTATATGAAAATGAATATCCTCACAATGCCTGGAGAGGGATGATTAGATACAGGTCACAGTTGCCAATTGGATGTAATTTCTAGTAGCGCTTCGAAATAACTGCAGGAGCCAAAAACTGAAATGTCAGTTAAGATGTAATCACTGGTCTGTCCGCAATGCCATCCATTTCTGTAGAGACTGACAAAATGGGTTGTGAATCAACAGACCGCACTACTGAAGCGAAGCAGTACATGGGCTGAGACAGCTGGAATTGAACACAGCATCCACATTCATTGATCTGAATGATCATATTTACATGGGTGCAACAGGAAAATACTAGCGCTACTTATCCAAGTGACTGGAGTGGTCCCCGTTATTTATGAGATATAGCCTATATCTTCAATGTATCAGTTTCTCCAGACATGTGGCTGGCAGCAGGCTTGTTTTAGTTTTAATTGCTGATGAAGGTTCACATCCTGTGCAGCTGCTTCTCAAACTGTAGGAGAGCGTGGCGATCCCCATGGGGAGCCCTGGCTTGGTGGCCGATCTCAGATATTAGGCAGTTGTGCACTCTCATAGCTGCCGATACACTCTGGAGAGGGGTTACACATTCCATCTGACTATTTTCAGCCTTGATATCAGAACTTCTACTTTACTGGAAAAGCAGGCATCAGTCAAAAAGTTATTAAAGAAGATCACTCAGCAGTTAGGAGACAGCCTTTATATGGGAAAAAAGCAGGTGTTTGGCACTATTGTCTACAAATATTCTAAATTATATAATCAAATTATGAAAAAAAATCCAGATACTCAGTTATAATAATCATAATCGACTGTGGAAAGGTCTCATGTGGGTCTCAGATGCTGCCCTCAATGAACTGCATGATCATTTCATTTTTAGTATATGAAAGTGACATTTAGTTCAAGCTGAAACAAGCAAATGATTCAACAACCACATGTTAAAAAATGGCATGGTTAAAAACTCAGCCGCAAAGTGACCGATTTGCATGCAGGATAATTTTGGTGAGTAGACAGCAAAATTGTGGAATCTCAAGTTGTACGCAAGATATGCAAGCTACAGTTAGCAATCTAATGGCATCTCTCAAATATGCACCCAAGAGTAAAATGAGAATTTAAAATGAGAAGGCATACTATTTCTTTAGAGTATATATAGAGTTTTTTATGCTAGTAAGTATTATAAGCATCAAGAATGTATAGCCTACTTTTCTGTTTGAAAAGAACTTAAACAAGTTATCCTTCAGGATAAAACATCTTTGTTGCCACATTTCTTGGAATTGTGTCAAATTTATTTAAACAAAAATACAATACAAAAGTGTAGACTACTGTACTGAATAAATATAGTAAAGACTACAAACAAAAGCTTCATACAATGCAAGTCCCCAGTGGTTTGATTATTTTACTACTTCATGTCAAGGAAAGGTTAAGAGATATGTTTATGTTGAAATAAAAAGAACTATCGAAGGTTAAATGGGTACCCTGGCTGCTATGCCAGGGAGCTGTTTAGTCCAGTGGTCAGAGCTCATGTTTACCTCCCGTCAGACCTGGGTTCAAGCCCCAACTGCATTTAACCTTCTTTACATACTTTTATACAAATAGTAAAAAATAACTATACATGTACATTAAAGAGATATGTCTCCTGCTGTATTGGTTTGTGCTCTTACAGACATAACATACAAAAACAGATATTCAAATAGTTTGAACCCATGTAGGGTTTTTTATAGAAGGAATAATCGAATGCCTTTTTGGCCAATTGTCACAAATTAACTACTAAAAATTTGAGAAGAATCAAACAAAGCGACCAGGAACCCATTATCCTCCAGTGCTGTCATTACAGAACTACAACCTACCTGGAGTGCCCAGAAGTGCAAGGTGTTCATTACTCAGAGACATGGCCAACATAATGAAAGCTGAAACCAAACCACCACTGAAGACACAGAAGGTGAAATGTTAAGACTGGGCCAAGAAATATCTGAAGACAGATTTTTCAAAGGTTTTATGGACTGAAGATGAGAGTGACTCTTGACAGACCAGAAGGATGGGCCTGTGGCTGAATCAGTAATGGGCACAGAGCTCCACTTCGACTCAGATGTCAGCAAGGTGGAGGTGGGGTACTGCTATGGGCTGGTATTATTAAAGATGAGCTAGTTGGACCTTTTCGGGTTGAAGATGGACTCTAATTCAACTCCCAAAGCTACTGCCAGTTTTTAGAAGACACTTTCTTCAAGCAATAGTACAGGAAAAAGTCTGTACGGCTAGCCAGTAAAGGCCATGAGATGAAAAAATAAATGACATGGCCCCCCTCCTCACCTGACCTAAACCCTATTGAGAACTTTTGGGCCCTTCTTAAATGGGAGATTTATGGTGAAGGAAAACAGTACAGCTCTCTGAACAGTGTCTGGGAGGCTGTGGTTGCTGCTGTACACAAAGCTGATCCTCAACTCCATGACTCCATGAATGGAATGCTTATGACTTATTGAAAAGAAGGGTCACTTTTTTGTTCCATTTCAAATTTTGAATTGTTTACTCTTCCCACTTTAACAGATTAAAAAAAAACAAGTGAGATGAGAAAAATTCTGTTTTTCCTTTAGTTGCATAATAATTATGCGCACAGATGCTCTCCTAAGAAAACCAGAACCTTACTTACACTTTCTTAAATATTCAGGTTTGAGTTTTATTAACATTTTGGATTGACCGAGACCACTGTAGTTCCTCAAAAATACAGCTTGCATAATAATTGTGCACACAGTGTAGTGAGCAGAGGATTCATTCTATAGCGAATCCAACCAACAGTCTATTAAAATCTAAACTGTCTGTAAACCAACCTATTTTGATTTTATTCAAATTACATCAGGAAAACCAAATGTATACAAAATCAAGATCTAATCACATAAAATGCATTTAATAGGCTAGTAATGTAAAACCTGGTTAGCCACTAATCACCAATACACAGTAAGGAAATGGTTGTCCAACAATTGTGGTCTTTTTTTTTTTTTTTAAATCTTGAAAAGAAAAAAAAACAATGGCCTTGCCACTGGGTACCAATTACACCTTTACACCTTTAGATTTATTTTTTCTCAAAATGCAATGACAAGTTTATATACCTGAAATGCACAACTTTCATGATGCATGCAAAAGAACACACTTCTTTGTAAACTGTTTGATTCACTTGTTGGAAACTATGGCCAGGTAAGTTTGTTGGGAAAGCTTCTCCCCACCCCCCTCACTGTATAAAACATAACTGCTGCACGTAAACCTAAAATGTTTCCAACAAGCCCAACTGCCTCACCCAGTTCTTTCTACAGAGATATGCCTCTGAACATCAATGCCACACATTATTTTCATATAACTACTACCCCCCCCCCCCCCCAACAACCACCAAATATTTTCACCAATCTTAACTATGTAAATGGAGCTCATGCATCTCTCAGCAACAAAACATTTTAAATCTTGAATGCAGTGCATCAATGAGAAGTATTACTTGCAGCATTAAGAAGCAATTCCTTACATACTTGCCAACCTACATTTACAAAGCACATAATTTAAAAGTATTCACTGACCAATTAAGCACAGTTAAACTTGAGTACTCAAAAGTACACACAAAGCAGCCTATGAAATTTTGAAATCATTTACAATGCATCGAAAGTGGAGTCTTGAATGCAGAATAAAGCTACTAACAATCAACCCACTGAGGCTTATGGTTCCTACTCTCATCTAAGAGCACTCAACTCGTTGGCTTTGCAATCCCATTTACAGTGGTGCAGTTGACCCCTGGACTCAACTGAAGGCCACCTTAAAATAACCAGCCAGTTCGCCAACCAGTTACAAGATGAAGTTGGCAAAGAGAGGGGTCCAATAACACGCCGCAAGAAGGACGAAATTGTCTTCAAATTGCTTAATGTTTTCTTTCTTGGCCCCGAAAGAGATTAATCGTTGTGACTGTGCAATCCAGACTACAGTGAGACAAGACCCGATCATGAAGACATTAGAAACTTGATCAAATTGTTTAAAAAACGTAACTCTTAAGGCTTGATAAAGAGTCTTAATTATTGAACTAAGCTGCGGAATCAAATAAACAGCGTTGCGAAAGCAAATAAGATCGAAATGTACGCAAATGTAAATGTCATACACGTAGCTGCCGCATGAACCCGTTGGACCTGTTCTGCGTGTTGTCTCAACATGTAAGCAGAGCATGACTTACCTTCCCTGTTTTGTGGTCGAACCAGACAAGAGCATGGTTTCTTGACAACACCTTGCAATCGAATGTTGCGTTGTTTTGGGCAGGGCGACAGCGAGCCACAGATCGCCCAATCTTGACAGGCTCATCCAGGTAGACATGGCGTTCCTGAAATGGGTGTGAATTCGGGCGGCAAGTAAATACGGCCAGTGCTGAAGGCATTGATGATGGCTTGGGAGTATTACTCCAACCAGAGACGAAAGGCAGTGTTTCTTGATCCAGAATGACAAACCGTTCAAATACCTATCTTTTAATGAAGCAGTCGATGTCGTATTTTTTCGTGGAAAGCAGACAAATGCACATTGTAATAAAGCCAATTTAGAACCCAACAGACGCTATTTCTGAACTGACTACATAATGTCCAAGACCTATGTACACGCTACAAGCCTCTGACGTCTTGCAAATCCACCATGTCAAACAAACCCAAAGGCGCAAAACTGAAGCTTCACATTCACATAAAAATACATCACTTTTGCTTCAAATGCCACGCTAAAACTATAGGTCAAAATGACGTTCCTTGTACAATTTCCTCTTCAAATTTCAGATACAAGCCAAAAACAATCCGTTTCAATTCAGACAGGATAGTTAGCTAGTACTAATAACCTGTTGGGTCAGGGAATCTCAGCACAAATCAGCATTCCAGCGACACCTTGCTAGCTATGCTAGCTAGCCAGCTAACTAACAACAGTCCTTATTTGGAGTAAAGCGGTTTCTCGACTTTGATTACCGCAGACCACTGAAGTACATTTAGGACATGCAACGCACCGTCTCAAAATGCTTTGCGAACTAAGGCCAACTGCAGTTTGCTAATTTGACTAAGATAGCTAATCGTATCCACTAAAACCTACGCTGCAGATTTAGTTGCAGCCTACCACTCCCCACAGAAGGATATGTATCCTAGCTAGCTACACACTGCTAAGTTATAAATCCCGAGTCTCGAAAACATAATTAGCTAGCTACTATCCCCAAGACCATCTACTGAGTAAGGCTAATGCCATTTACTGATCAACCAGCCATACAAAATATACAATGTTTGGTCACCATACTAGCTTGTTAGCACAACTATGCCTGGAGGTAGATAGCTAGCTAGCTAGCTAGCTAGCTAACTAAGTAACTTGGTCATCTAACAAGATAACGTATATGCTAGCTAGATAAATATATAGCTAGCTAGGGTTAGCCAATCCAGTTAGCTTGCGAGGTAGTGACTCATATAACGTTAGATCATTTTACTGAATGTACTAGCTACCGAAAAATCTAAAAGAATGTGACTACTATGGCGTATTATTTAAGCCAGTTAGCTATATTAAATTCATTAACTCTCATGCTACTCCCACAAATCCTGTAGTCCGTTAGCTAGCTAGCTACGTCTGCTTCAGCGCTAGCTAGCTAGCTACCTTGCTAACAGACACGGAACACCAAGTCGACTCTCGTTGCTGCAGCAGCCTCACGCATCACCTGTTAAATTGCCTTATTCTTACAAAATTCAGATTGATCTATAGGTTTTACTGGATCTAGTTTCACGAACGACTATGTATAGTAAATAGCATATTCCTGTTGAACCAAGTCACATCAGGGGCAATTTAGAATAACTTATCCTCCTCCGCAACTAATCGCCGCCATATTGGAATGAAATACGCAAACCGGCCACTAACACGCATGAGCCTTCCAATAACTAACGAGGGGCGGGACACCTTGATGACGCTAAGAATATTCAATTATTGAGGAAAGGTCGAACCAAGAGATTAACCAATGCCATCAAAGTAATGCTCTAAACGAGGGATTACACTTCACTACCAGTTTAAATCCTTTTTCATGATATTACACCTAATAAGGTTTTTGTCTTACAGCTTTGTTCTATGAATAACATAGCAACTACATATCGAAATATATTATTTTAACAAGTAGGCAAGGAGAGTTGTAAGTTATGTTTATAATAAACGTCTGATAAGATAAGGCTGGCGGAATGGCAAAACAAGTTACCGGGTTGATCTGGCTCGATATAGTAAAGGTTTTTTAGGTTTTTAGAAAACTGAAAAAGGATAATATTACAGCTGTTCTTAATTTCATAGCTGGACATTTTTACTACTACTATTACTACTGCTACTACTATTGTTGTGGTCGTTTGATGTTGATGATGAGGAGGAGGAGGATGATGTTTTATTATTATTATTATTTAGTACAATTCTACCGATTATTTAAACAAGATCTACACACATTTTCCACTATCTCAAATGAATATGAATCACCGATACATGTTTTGTGTATACTTTGCTTCTTTGATCGCACTTACACTGAAGTTAATTCACGTCTCAAGTATTAAAATCTTAGGACCATAAATAGCATAATGCAAACTGCATTCTAAAATCCACCATCTACGACATTGTTGGCTACTTAATACAATTCGTACGTAAACAATTTCATAAAACAATAACGCCAATATTTAAAATGTTAATTACATAATTAAAATTAGAACCAGAAAGTAATTCTTGTTTCAAGTTGGCTGACATTATTTTTAACATACTTTTGTTTTTATAGATAGGCCTAACAGTTTGTCATGCATTGTTGGAAACCAGTTTTTTCCCCCCAAATTCAACTATATTCAACGTCTAAAGCATGCGATGTAAATATGTGATTGCTTCCATTAGCGACTTGGTAGAACAGTCTAAAAGCAATTGAGTTAAGTGGGAAAATATGTAAATTTAACTTTCACCAAACTATTACTTTCTCGTGTTGGGGTTGTAAATGCCGCTCAGTGAACTACTAAGAAAGGTTTGGTTAGTGAGTTTGAAGATATCAATGAGAACATATTAAGTTCGTCGACAGGTTAATCCTACTTGTTTGTTTGCTAGCCTAGGTGTTACGACTAGGTGGTGATATTCGGGGCATTATCACTATTCTATGAATGGAATTGCATATTCTAATAAAGCAAGATACCTATGTGTTCAGATATTTACAATAACCAGACTCCTTTAAAAAACAAATGGAGGCGAAGTCGACTGAAACAGATTAACAAACAGCGAAAGAATTTAAAATTAAGAAGCTACTAGTATGGCCGATGAGATTTGCCTTATCGTTTCAGGTTAACTTTTCCATATAGTGACTGTTGTGTTTATAAATAAAACCTCCAGATTTTTGTGCGAGTTCGGCTGCACTGGGTTAGTCGTGTATTCGCCTAACGTAAACCTGTAAGGTATGTGATCTATGCACTATATACAAAATGTCGGCATACACACAATGGTTTGAAGATCTGTGGATTTTAGCGACTCGGGATGAATTCCGCTTTCCTCTCCGGCACCCGTATTCCATGAACTCTGCGCTGTTGACGTAACCAGCATACCCACCACCCTGCGTTTGTGTTTGCGGCGTAGCCAAGTTATCATAGTTCAGTTTTTTCCTTTTAGCAATTTAGCGTTAGATATCTCCAGGTTCGGTAAACGAATAATATTTTGGTCTTTGAATATGGACTTACAAAGGTCAGAGGACACAGAAGAGCAAATCGAACAACCTGAACACATTCAGGAGCAGGATATCAGAATATCTCCGGCGGAGGAAATGCCTGTCGATGGGCCTCGAGAGGAAGAGTCGGAGCAGCTGTTTCTACCATGGGATAGATTCTCGGCCTGGCTTCATTGTATTTGTGTCGTTGGATTCGACCTGGAGCTCGGTCAAGCGGTGGAGGTAGCTAGATACGACGACTTGCTAGTTTGTAATACATTTTTGTTCATTCTACATTATGTACCAGCCTATAGTGACAATAAGTTCACTCAATTACCTATAACTAACGCTAACTAGGTCATAGACTTATCAACTCTAGCTAACAACTGGCTTGTTAAAACCACGTGATAATACTTACCGTTGTTTTTTTAGATAGGTCAGCTAAATTGCTAATGTTTTTGCTTCGTTAGCTAGTTAGCTATAGCTAGCATGCTTTCTTTTTGCTACACTCGCGAGGTTAGCTGAAATAAAGGTACATAGCTGCGCTTGAAAACATTAATAAACGGAGGAACCGATTTTGTCAAGTCACCGTGTTGACCTCACACAGTGTCTCTACCTCTTTCCGAGTGGCTGTTTATAATAGGTAGTCACCTATTAGTTAGCTAGCGAAAAATTCCAGGGTAATTACGCTATAACAACGTTTACTGAAATAGATTATCCATGCATTCAGTTGTCAGGCTCTCAGGACGCTGATGCTGAGACATGCCTTTTACTGTCGTACATCAAATTGTGAGTGGCTGTTCATATTACCCAGGAGAAATGCGTTTTAATTAAGCAGTAAGCGTAATTTTGCATGGACAGGTTGTGCTCAAGATGAGTTTTTGTTTTGTTTTGTTTTGTTTTTGTTTGTTTTGTTCACTGGTAAACGGAAGAGCTGATGTAAATACTTCTCTGGAAAGAAGGATCTTAGACTAATTAGAGGAGAGACAAATGTGGTTTGCGGTGTGTTGATAATCCACCATGATAAAATATAACCGAGAACTCTTCTCCTCTTGCAATTTTATAGTGATATCCAAACTGGTACTGAGATTTTTAAGACGCAGAAGTCACCGTAAACTATTTAACTAAATAGTTATTTAACTTAACTAGATAACTATCTTAATACTGTTTCAAAACGTGCCTTTTATCTGTGTCATCCGCAGATGAGTGTACATTATCCCTTTTTTCTGTTTCTGATCTTATCGTTTATTTCTGTTTTAGGTTATATACCCTCATCATGCGAAGCTCACAGAAAAGGAGGTAAGAATCTTTTCTTTTTAAAAATTCTATGTATTTTATATAGGTAAGTTCCATTTAGGAATTTACTAAATGAGCACCACTATCCAGCAATCTACTATTAGGACCACAAGAATTCCTATGATGCTCACTGATCATCCTGCAAGTAAAACTGGTTATTATACTTAAATACTTTTAAACACTTTAAACACTGAGATGTAAATACTTACGTTTGTTTTGCAAAGAATGATGCAGGCCATATTCCTGTTTCATGAGCCTCGACTAGACTCCTACAGATGAACAACTTAAGACCATCAGAATTAAGGATTTGTCATTTCCAGTGGCAAAACATTTTAATGTTCTGTTTGTGCCAAAGACTGCAAAAACATCCTGGAGCCATTTCACTGCAGACTGTTGTGGTTAATAGTGGTCATTTAGGACATACGGGACATTAAGGACATTGCATGTTTGCATTGCAAATTCTTGCTATGGTAGCAATGAAGTTAGGAAACTTAAAGAGAAAGAACACATCTACACACTCAAAGCTTTAGAACTCCATGGAATGAATGTTATCATTGAAACATCTACTGTGAATAGAAAATGGTTTCACCTGCTGGATTTTTTTTGACAAAGACTGTTGATGAGTTTCTGAATTATTTTCCTATATTCCATTCTATATTTCAGAAAACAAGCATCTGCTACTTGTCTTTTCCAGACTCTAACTCAGGTAAGCCAAATGCCTTGAGAACTTGTCGTTGCCTCTTCTGTTTGTGCCAAAGACTGCAAACATCCTGGAGCCATTTCACTGCAGACTGTTGTGGTTAATAGTGGTCATTTAGGACATACGGGACATTAAGGATGATGTTTCTCATGTGGCATGTGCTGGCATGTTACCGTATCATCATTCCAAATAGTGGAGCTTTTCTGTTAATGTTGGTGATATTAGTCCTAAAATGTTCACTATTCACTAATTTATA